>NC_072378.2:86370000-86670000 GCF_028885625.2 Pongo pygmaeus
TTGTGTGAATTCTCTTGGGTTTAATTATGAAGCAAATGGAATGTAAAATTACCATGTATGAAGTCATATTTTCTGAGGCTTTGCTAATTGTGGCACTTCAACACTCAATTACTTTTGAAGCGTGTGAGAATGAAAAAGATTGAGTTTTCTAATTGTGGTTGGTGAAATCTAATCAAATTCTCAGGAGTGAAACAGATTTTTGCATCAGTGAGACTTGCCTTGTGAAAAGAAAGGGTACTCTTTTCTAGGGTTAATCTTGTGGCTGTACATGATGTTACTTTATCACAGTTATGCAGTTGTCTTATCACTTATCACTGGACCTTCAGTGAAATCACTGGAAAAAAGACCCAAAATTAGTATTTTGGATGGATGACTTCCAACTCTTAACTGGGTTATAGAAGATGCTCCATACTGAGCTATGCATTCAATTATATAGGTTTTTCTTTCATTTCCACAAAGTCTCCTGGACCCCTGGTGCATGCTGTCTTGATTCACCATCACATAGCGGTGTAGATCAGTAATCTCCATTTCTCCAAATGCATTTCAATACTTCTCTCTCCATTCCCATCTCTCTGGGCCCTAACTGATAATTGAACTCAGAATTGCAGCTTTCAAGGTGCTTGCAAAGGGGTATAATCTGAGTTACTCCCAAGCAATACCTTCCCCAAAATCAGGCAAAAAAGATAATCTATGAAAATTGCCTCAGTGCAGCATGTTCCAAACCCTTTAAATAGACTCACACTGGGAGGTACATTTTGCATCATGACCCAGTACATACAATGGAAGTAAATATTAACATATTTCTCAAAACACTCTGATTTTTCAGTTTCAAACTATTCTTGTTTATTCTATTTTTTAAGTTGGTTGCAACGCACTGAAATAATTTTACCACTAACAGATGCAAACTGTAGTTTGAAGATCACTGCCATAAAAGATATAAAGTTTACCATTCATCTAAATATTATCTAATCTAAATAATAGTTCACTAGGGGGCATTTCACCTTGGCCACTTTAAAAGTACCCCTCTAACCCCTCACCCCCATGGGTCTGAATTGCTTTTACTGAGTTGTACTTTGGCTTGATGCTATAAGGCAATATGAGAATAATTCCTATGTTAATTGCTGATAGTGCTATTGAGAACTTTGTTCACTACACTACACAGTCTCCTCTCTCTAAGGACCAAGTATAGAAATCTTTCTGTTGTCCCTGTAAGGAATAACGGTGATTAACCTAGGATACCAGATTATTTCTCCTTGTGAAAAAACCTAGTGTTTCCTTCCTTACGTTGACAGTTAGAAGCCCTAGTTTCGCATCCACTGCCTACCTCTAACAAATACTTGGGGTTTTGTAGCTACAATTTGAGGATTTAATCTCACTCCTAATTTAGTTTTACTTTCCTTTAGTTTTTCCTTTGTGTCACATGTCTTGCCAGTCTAACATTCATTTTAACTTGTTTTCTTTTTAATATCTTTGTGTGTCACTTTAAATCTTTGTGAAACAAAAGAGAAAAAGATAAAGAGGAAAGAGCAAAGGAAGAGAGAGAGAATAGTTTCCATGTATAGCAAGAAGACTCAAGGTTTTTAGGTCTTTATTCCTTACATTTTCAAACTAAAATTATATAAAGGTACGAATTCAGAACACTTTGTCTTACCTGTATCAGAAACAATAATTATAAGAGAAACCATTTTGTTGATATCTTAAAGTTAATATAAATAATTTTACAGCTTTACTGAAGCTATTTCATATGCAATATAAACAATGCCTGGACCAGTAAGGAACAACTTCAGGCAAAATCTGTAATTGTATATGATTTGCCATAATGCCAAAGAGTGCAGTATTTTCTTCATGGCCAAGAAAAGTGTTGAAACACTATTTGGTGCCTAAACTGAAAAGACAGTTTCTTCTGAAAGAAGCAAATAACAGGCATTTACCAGTGGCCAAGGTGACTGTGGCTTTAAATACATTTCTAAGTAACAAAATGTCAGGATATTAGAAGACAGATAAAATCAACCATGAAAATGTGTGTTTGGCTCTATTTTTTAAAAACCTTCTTGAAGTAGTTCAAAATGAAGGAAATTATTTGGTGACACCAACAATGAAGTAAAATTAATTTTTTGATGATGTTTTGGAAAATCACATCAAACTTAGACTTTTCAAAGTAACACCCAAGCTGAAAAGTTGATTTATTAAATCTATATTGATTGAGTAGATCAAATATTAATATCCTTCCCACTATTTTTGAGCAGATTTTATGCTCTTACTATACTGTATTTGTTAATTTCAGGATACTAGTACATAAGTAATCAATGGCAACACCATTTTCTTTAATAGCCTGTCTCTAAGAGCTAAATGAACTATTCTGATGCTACTTTGACTTACTGTTTCCCCTTCCTACACTCGATCCAGTTTTTCATCACAACTACATGGTTATATCAAACAATGACAAAAAGCAGACATCAGGAACAAAGATAATCATATGGAGCAGTTTAAAAACAAAGATATTTGTACATATTTGGCAAATAGATACCTTTTCATTAGGTAAACAGTAGTAGGAAAAGAGATTGATAAAAGGACTGTAATTATGATGTACAATATCAGATTAATTATTTAAATACTTTATCTCCATGTATGAGGAATAGTCTATGTATGACTAGGTTTTAGTTATGCCAAGAAATTAACTAAGTAATAATGTGACAGTTAATAAATAACTTTGTTGAAGAAAGATCTAGTGAAAAGGGATTGCTTCCACCATCCTATAGCACTCTCTTTTTGGAATCATGCCTCTGTGCTCCCCTGGTTTACCTCCCAGATCTTCCAGTCTTCTTTGATTGTCACCCTTCAGTCTCTATTGGCTTTGGACCTCCCTCATTTCCTCAATCCAACCTCTAACTGGGAGTCTGTCAGCACTAAGTTTTGACCCACTTCTACTCATAATACATACTCTCCCTGGATCATCCCAGCTATCATCGGAGCTTCACACACCATCTACTTGGCTCCCAAATGTACATTCTAGTTGCAACCATTCCTATGCACTCTGACTATCATAATCATTCATTCAGTTAATATTTATTCAATTATTGGGTGTCCACAATATACTAGGTATTATCTTGGGTACTGGAGATATAATGGAGAATTGACAAAGTCCCTGCCTTCATGGGGCTTATTTTTAAGTGGGCAATCAGATCATAAACAAAATAAAGTAAAATATTCATATATGTTGGAAGCATTCATTGCTGGGGGAAAAAATTAAGGAGGATATGGGGAGAGAGTGTTGAAGTTGAAGGTAGAAGCCATTCTAGTTGAGTGATCAGGGAGGAATTTCTGAGGAGGTAATATTTGATCAGAGACCTGCATGGAGTCTACTCCATGTTCTGGAACACGAATGGCATGGTGAGTTTCCGTGATGAATAAGAAGACAAATGTACCTGAAGCAGAGTGAATGAGGGAAAGAAAGCAGGCAGATGGAATCTGAGAAGTGAGCAGAGGCCAAAACAAGACTTGTCAGCCATTGTAAGAACTTTAGATTTTATTCTAACCAGGATATGAAACCAATAGAGGGTTTGAGCAAGTGAATGGTGTGTATTGAACTAGTTGCCAACTTGCTATCTCTACTTGAATGTCTCACAGGTATTTCCAACTTAACATGCTCCACACAGAACTTTTAATCTTCCCTTACCAAAAACAAAATATAATCATCCTATTCCTTCTTCAGTTTTCCCCCATTTTAGCAAATGATACCAAGAACTATCCAATTTTTCAAGCCAGAAGCTTGCAAAATCATTCTGAATTCATCTATCTCCTTTAACTCTCATAGTCATTCCATGCTAGGAAAAAAGAAAAAGCCTGTACTTTTTATCTTCAAAACAGATGACTCTTCTACTTGCTTCTCTGTGCATCTCACAGAGAATGTCACCAACCTAGTCCAAGCTGTGATCATCCCTAACTCATGTTTCTAAATCACGTCATAGGGGACAGATCTTTTATAATTTTGACTTTCTATCAATAGCTTTCCCATGCTTAAAGGAAAAGCCATCCTCTTTGCCGTGATCTACAAGGCCCTGCACGATCAGTTCCAGGGCCAGTCTTTTGCTGTTTCACAATACTCTTTCCAATCTTCCTGTGCTCCAGCCACACTGACCTTTATCATTTCCTCGTACACATCTTTCTGACCTTAGGGCATTTGGCTTACAATTCTAAATCACTCTCTCATGGCTGGCTCTTTCTTATTCCTTCCATCTTAACTGACATGCCTCATCTTCAGGGAGGAGTTCCCTGTCCACCCAATCCAGAGTTGTACTTCCCTATTATTCTCTATCACAACATCCTGTCTTTTTACTTTATGTCACTTCTCATACTTCATGAGAGCAGAGACCACGTCTGTCTCATTCACCATTGTGTACACAGTCTCAGAATCATGCCTGGCGCATAGTAGGTACTTAATAAATATTGAGTGAAGGACAAGTTGGTATTGATGTCTCCCTGTGTCATGAAAAAATGTTGGCAAACATCCAAGATCACGTATCTTTTTTAAAAAATAAACATTTTTCTAAAACAACAGCTGGAAAAAATAAAATTAAAGAATTAAATCTTATTACCCATTTTACTTTTATGTAAATGTGGTTACATATTTCTAAGGAGGAAAAAAAAGATTCTAAGAAATAATTAACAGTAGAACTAAAATAGCAGCAATTTTTTGAAAACTACACATTTCATGCATCAAATATTTTTTGAATGAAAGGGATAACATTTGAGTCTCTTCTGTGTCCTAGATACCATCCTAGACATGTTCTTTATCTCACAACACTCATCCTCACAACCATCCTGTATCTTAGAAACCATTTTGCCTAATTAATAGATGAGAAAACTGAAGCTCAGAATTGTCCAGTGACCTGCCTAAGATTATACGACTAATTAGGACAGAAGCAGAATTCAAATTCAGCTGCCAATTATGTTGCAGATACCATCTGAAAAAAACCTATTTTTTCTAATCATAATATTTTAAAAAGCAATAAATGCCAATGCCATTTAACCAAAACTTAAAACATTGAATGAGAAAATGTTTTACTTTGACCTACAGCATGAAAAGAAAAAGTAAAATAAACTCTTTGGGCAAGCACAGTGCAGAACCCGGAACAGGTCAATGGCTGTTTATCATTTCAAAGATTTCTCAAATTTTGGTTATGGGTTTCTCTATCCTAAGGTAAACATTCTTTTAACTAAACCTATAATTTTATTTTTTCCTTGTATGAATTCCCTTGATTATTAGTTTCTTTAATAATAACATTCAGTGTTTTAATGACAGTTAGTACCTATTAGCATTTTTGGGAAGATTTTTTCAATGGCAAATATACCACCTATACCTTTATAAGTTAGTCTTCCAGTAGCCATTGAATGTATGATAGAAATAATCTATTATTTTCCTGAAGGTGAGTTTCTATTTCCTATTCTTGTTCAGTGAGCTCAAATATGCATATAAAGTATACATATCTGACTGCCCAAGAAGGGTGCATCTTCCTGGTATTTCATTATTCTGAGGAAAAGATGTCATCAATAACCCATTATGAATTACGAATTCCATCTTTTTTTAATCTCCTCACAGTTCCTGAAACATGGTGGCACTTAAATATTATTTGTTGAATGAATGAATAAATGTATAAATGACTGAGTGAATGCACATGAGCAGATGGAAGACATACGTGGATTTTTGCTTTAAATATCAAACTCTCCTTTTCAGCCAAAGGCTATCGACTTTTTTAGGAAGTTGTTCCTTTTTTAAAATTCTTAATATTTTATCATTAAATGCTTAAACAAATTTTTATCTTATAGCTTCATATCCACTATAAAAACACTTCTTATTTATTATAGAAAAAAAGAAAATATGTGTAAGAGACAGAACATAGAAATCATCAATAATGCCCTTCTTCTCCCACACATAGCCAAATAATCTACAAATTAAAAAATAGCACTCAGTACTAAAAAATAGTATTTAGTATTTAAAAAGAATGACAAATTATTTCTTATCTAAAAATACAATATTAAACATACAACAAACAATTAAAATGCTCCTTTTATTTTTCGAATTGGTATTTGTTAATCCCTTATTGGCAATAATATCTGCTGTGTTCTATTTATAACTTACTATGCATAATATACTGATATACTGAGATAGGTTTTTTGCAGACATGGCACTGTGTGCTCTTCATAAGGACCTTTAAAGGAGGTACCATTCTCAACCATTTTTAAAAATGAGGAAACAAAGGCTTAGGAAGGTTAAACAAAGGCTTAGAAAAGTTAAACAATATAGAAGTAATTCAATTCTGACATGAGGTGCAGCTGGGATTCTAGCTTAGGCTAGTCAGACTCTAAAATCTACACTATTTCCCCACAGTACTTGGCTATCTATATTAAGTAGAACTACATGATATTGCCAATATTCAACGATTTTAGACATTAAAAATGGAAATTACATCTTATTCTATTTGACATAAATATAATTCCTTTCCATTATTACTCTAGAATCAAGTCCCATGACTTGCACAGGCATCAAAATGTCAGGTTAAAAGCAGGTCTGAGAGGATGGGGGTTTCAAATCCTGGCTTCCCTGGTGACTAGCTGTGAGACCCTGAGCAAATCATCTTCACTACAGGGTTATTTTTCTGTTGAAAAAAATAGCATTGCCCTTCCCTGCATACTTCATAGGAATTCACTAAGAGAAAAATAGAATATATAAAACTGTAAAGGATATAAAACATAAAGTGATTACTATAAACAAACCTTCTAAATAAGGAAACCAACAAGCCACATTCCTAAGTTACAAATGTGAAAGAGGAGAATTAGAAACTAGCGTATAAGGCCCTAAAGAGCCCTCTACAGTGCTGTTTGCTCAGTTTTTGATAAGAGTGTCAAGGCCAAAGCCAATCAATCCTTCAGAACTCTGTGGCTAGTGATTCTGATAGCAAGGATCAATAGCCTAAATGTCAACCAGATGATTCAAAATGCTTACACAAAAATTTGGCTTTATATGCAAAACCTCATCCCCATTCCTGGAAAGAGCTCAAAGCTGTGTAAGAAATTGTTATTGGTATACTATGTAAAAGCCCTAATTGAGATTTCAAGAAGTTCTGAGCATTCTGGGCATCCTACATAAATCCAAAGAGAAAGAAATATTATTTCCACTGGCAAAATATCAAACCCCAAGAACATGTGCCTAACCTTGAACAGGCTTCTTTAACAAGGACTTAGAAGAACTCTGAGCTGCCCTTGAGGATTCATCTTCTCTTTTATTTTCTTTTCTGTTCTTTTCTTTTCTAAACAAGGTCTTACTCTGTCGCCCAGTCTGGAGAGCAGTGGCGTGATCTCGGCTCACTGCAACCTCCATCTCCCGGGTTCAAAATATTCTCCTGCCTCAGCCTTCCTAGTAGCTGGGACTACAGGGACCTGCCACCACACTTGGCTAACTTTTGTATTTTTAATAGAGATGGGGTTTCACCATGTTGACCAGGCTGGTCTTGAACTCCTGACCTCAGGTGATCCATCCACCTTGGCCTCCCAAAGTGCTAAGATTACAGGCTTGAGCCACCACACCCGGCCCTCTTTTCTATGCTTTCTGGAAATGGCAGTTATACAGCATGAGAGACTCTTTCCCTTCTCTGAAAATATTTTTCCAGTGTGATTTATACTCAAGAAGATTTTTCTTCCTTCCAGTCCTTTTGGAATGTAAGATAACATGAGTTAACATATTTTCTAAACAATAAAGCCCGATACAAATGGAAGGAATCTTTATGATCATTTCCTGAGTTAGACATAGAAGCCACAGTTCTCTGTGTACCCTTCATCCAAGCAAGAATTTAAAGGAGAACTCAACACATAAGTTATATAAAGATTTATATTTTTTATTTCTGCTGCAATAGAAGAAGATGTCTTCAACTATTAGGTTTATATAACTAAAGAATTTGTATAGCACTTTGATCCAATTTTAAATCTGGTTTGAAGTTGGCATATGTGCTTCTCTCGTTAAATAAGGTAAGCATCAAAGCTCCTGCATATTTTTTTAAATTCCTAACTTGAGTCCATTTTCTCTACATGATTATTCAGAATATTTTCCACTCTATTAACATCTGTTTCATGCTTGCCTTCACTACCCTTACCAATGACCTCACCTCCTACAGTTTCTTCTATGGTAATATCTCCCCTCCCCTACCTGTCTTCTCCTCATCTCTGCTTCTCGGAAGAGAGTGGGAATTTCTTCCTTTCCAAAGTGGACTCTTCCACTGGGGGTTCCATTTATTTCTATATACCCTCTCTTCCTTTTCTCCTTTGTCTTCACACGTTCCCTTCCCATCAGATAGAAGTCTTCCTTAACCCTAAGAAGAAAACAAAATAAACTAGAAGCAAACAAAAAAGCAACATAAAAAATGTACCTCCATTTTATTCCCCCTTTGGGTTAACATTCCATGTTACATATTCCTTGATATCAAGCCCTTAAAAGAGTTATGTACACTCATTTCCTGAACTTCTTAGCCATGTGCTGTTAACCCTGTAATATGATTCCTATTTACCCCTTTCATTAATCTTCTAAAAGTCTTGTCTCAGAGATCTTTAATGAGCTCCTAATTACTATTAATTAATTTTCTTAATCGACAACCTACAGGACCTCTTGGCAGCCTAACATTGTTGATCACATCCTCCTAGATATCATCTTTATGGTTAACTCTTTGAACTATCTTAATGCTAATTCTTCCTTGACATTCTGACTCTTCTTAAAGTTTTTCCTTTCCATTTCCTCACCCCCTAGATACTGATTTTTCTTACAGTTGCATTTTTAGATTATGTGTATTTTCTCATTATACATAATCACACGGATTTGTACTTTAATTATCCTATTTGTACTGATCATTTCAAAATCTTTGGTTTGTCTTGCCTTCTCTCCTAAGCTCCAGATCCAAATTTCCATCTGTTTTGGACATGGTGACACATATACCACATATACTACTCCTCAGACTCAACACATGTGATTAAGACATTGGGTTCACTAGCAGACAGAAGACACCTCAGACAGAATCTGACCCTACTTTTTTATAAGCTGTATTACTTTAAAGAGGAATTAACTTCTCTGAGCCATATTTTCTCATCTATAAGTTTGTATTTATAGATGAGAATTTGTATTTATAGATGAGAATATATGGCTTGGAGAAGTTAATTCCTCTTTAAAGTAATACAGCTCGTATATTGTATCTATATATATTGTAGACAATAAAAATGTTATGAGGATTAAATGAGATAATACATATAAAATGCTTAGTATAATGCTAAAGTCATACTCAGTGTTTAACAGATAAACTGCCACTATTATTATTATTATTATCATCACCATCATTTTCTAGTTTGAATTTATTACAGCCCAGCTGCCTCTCCTCCTCTATTTCTCCTCTCTCTGAATAGTGCAACACTCTCCCAATCATACTTTCTATAATTCTCAGAGCCTCTAGAATTCTCTAGAATCTTTATCTGTTCCCTTTTCCTCTAACAACCCCTTATCTAATCAGTCAGTACACTGTGTCAATTATTTCTCTACACTGCCTCTCATACCCACAGCTTCCTATTTATTCCAACAGAAATCGTGCAGTCCCTATTTCAGTCCTTCATCCCTGCTGCCTTGCATTATTGCAATTGACTCCTAACTGGTCTTTCTAAACCCATCGCCAACCTAACCCACTATTACTGTCTAAAGAGCAAGTGGTCTTGTTCCTCCATAATCAGACCCAAGTTCCCCTTTATCCTCCCCACCTCCTGAGCCCCCCTGTACCCACCTGAGTGTCTCTTTTCCTTCCTGGGCTTCCTGCCTTATGTGTTTGTTTACACCATACTCCTAACCTGCAAACTCCTTTCAAATCTGTCCATGGAAATGCACATACATTTACTAGCCCACCTCCTCCACGAAGCCTTCTCCAAAGTGCTTGTGAGACAGAGCAGAGACTTCCCTCTCGGTGGCCCGCAGGCCCCCCAGGCATGGAAATAAGGGAAAATATTGAGCTCTTTCAAGAGAAATTGCAGATACCTAGCTAGCCTTGAGAAGTTAAGCAATTTGATAAGCATGAAGGTAAAATAGTAACCTAAAACAATAGCCAAGGAAGCTAGAATCACAAGATGTTTGGTTCCCCAATAGAGACTAAAGATAACATCTTCACATATGTCTCTGAGTTCTTTTTCAGGAACCCAGATCCCCACCAAACAACTCGTCCCCACAGTAGACCTCAGATAAAGGGGAACTGGGGACTGAACTCTGACCATCATTCTTTGTTCTCAGTTTCTTCCTGAGGAGCCTGAAGAAAGTCACAGTCACGAACCAGAGCTAACATTCTTTTCTGCTGACCCCAAATTTTCAAGCAAAGCTTCTACTTCCTTAACAAATGGCAAATCAGAAAATCTTTGAATATACCTATGACCTGTAAGCCCTCACTTCAAGATATCCCATGCTTTTAGGCCAAAACCAATGTGTAACCTCCTTATATTGATTTATGGTTTTGCCTATAATTCCTCCTTTCCTGAAATTTACCCCTGCCTTCAAAAACCCTTACCTGCAAGCCATGGAGAGGAGTGGGGTCAGGATTTAAACACCAGCTGCCTGAACCTCTTTGCTTGGAGCCCTGCAAATAAACACCTTCCTTTCTACCACTGCAAACCTCAGTATGGACATTTGGTCTTACTGTGCCAGGCAAGCAGACCCTGGTTCAGTTCTATAACACTCATAGCTAATATTACTTGAAAATAAATCAAAACCCTAAGATGTAATGACAGTATGATCTCAATTTATATGTGTACTTGTATATGATATGTAAACATACTGAATAGAAATAGGGCAAAATGTGAACAGTGGTCCTTTACAGGTACGATGATCTGGAGACATGCTATGAATCGGAGAAATTCTTATTTTGTTTTGTATTTTCTAAATTATTCAAAAGAGCTAATATTTCTATGTACTAAAATCTTTACACGTATTAACTCATTTAATTTTAAACAAACCTGCTGATGTATTTGCATTATTGTCCTATTATTGAGGTATATGGGGGTGAAGCAACATGCCCAGAGCCATGCATCTATCAAGAGTAGTCTGGCTCCAGACCTGTGCTCCTAAGCACTCCACTGAATTGTACTAAGGATTTTAATAATTGGAAAAAAAAAGAAGTATTTTTAATTACCTTTTCTTCTGTCTCTGACCTCCCCTACTCCTAACCCCGACACCACCAAGTTCTAAATTTTCCTATCATTTCCTTCGTAGAGATCAATCTCAGCTAGGTGTTAAGAAGAAAAGCTTTCTGATTAAGAAAATTTGCATGAATTGTTAATTAGTAATTGCCATCCTAAATCCTAATTGCATCTTAAAAAGGGTGCTTGTTAACATAAGTGAATCCTTAATTGGTGGAATTTCTATTGCTATGACTAAGCGATTATGTCTACTACTGACAGTGTGTGGAGGGGAGGAAAGTATCTTGGAAAAGAGGATTTTCTTCTTACTCCTTAAAATTTAAAGGCTGCCTCATGTACAATGTCTCCCTCAGTCTCTCAAATTCATCCATCTTCCCACACAAGTTTGGTTGAAAGCACCAATAAGCCCTACCCTTAGGCCTATGTAAAAGCCTATCATTCCGATGCTGCAGAAGCCACCAAGAACCAGGCTAAGAACCAAAGGTCACCGTTTGTGACACAGGAGTCTTCATAAGGAAATGAAGACCCAAAGAAACACTTAAACCCATGTGTTTTTTATAGTAGGTTTGATGAAGAGTGTACAGTTTCAGAGAAATATAATAGGGCAAAGAACATGAGGTAAGTGTAATAAACAGGAGGAAATTTAGCAAGGTCTGTTTGTTCAGATTCCTCACTGTGTCCCTTCGTCTTCCGAGACAAAGATGCTATTTTCCTCCAGGTATAGGGTGGGCATCTCTCACATGAGGGTCTTACGACCTGCTTTAGAGGAAAATGGAAGGGGAAGGTCAGAGAGCTCTTCCTTCTTCTGTAAATCCCTTCAGCTTAAAATACTTCATATGCCCAGGTGCTATATTTTTATAACTGGCAAAAGAGTCTGGCTGCTCGCTGCTTGTAGAAAGAAGCCAAAATAATAACAAGATGTGACAGAAAGGAAGCAAAACTTTATTTTGCTAGCAAGGGGAAGAGCAGGCAAAAAAAAATTCGCCTTTAACTTGGGGAAGGAACGCAGGAGTTTTTAAAGAGAGGGTTTGGGGTGCAGAAGAGGCAGGGGTTGGGGGGAGCGAGGAGGCCCCAGGTGGCACGATTTGCTCTGATGGCTCATCTTGAATGATTGTCCCCATCTGGTGAAGGGGCCCATCTGGTGAAGGGGCCAGAACCACCATGGGCCCAACCAGGTTACAAATGAATCTCAGTTAATCTTACCTTGGATCTCTAGCTGGGAGTGTGTTCTGGCCTTGAAGTAATCTTTTGTTGGAGAGAGAATTCCAGAATATCTGGTCTGTATCAGGATCCAATCCCTGAAGCTTCTAAGGAAAAATATGACCAGATAAGTGAGAATGGTGTATGCTTAATAAACATCTACATAAATAAATACATATAAGGTATGGGAGCATAAAGTGCTAAAGGGAAGGGAGTGGAGAAAAAACATTTTGAGGCTGTAAAACACATTTGTACTTTATCTCAGAGCTACATCTTGAAACTGGGGAGAAAGGAGGAAAGGTGGAAAAAATTTAAAATATGATTTGAGGCTAAGCTGCTAAACTGCTCGGCTACATTTTGGGGTAGCATCTCCTGAGCCCCGCTGTGATGTCATCACACATAATCAAGAGGGAAATGCAATGAAAAAAATCATATTCCTTCTTCCTTCTGCCAGTTTTGAAGAGAGCTTTGTTGTATATATTCAGGAAATTTGATGCAAAGGCAAGAACTTTGCTCTAATAGTCAGGCTTCTGCAAGGCAGCACCAAATCTCAGTGGGAAGAGAAGGATGGCTGGATGGAGGCAAAGCTGAAAGGGAATCTCAGTCATTCTAAGATTTTACATATCCAGTGGAGTCCCAAAGGTGGGAGGGGAGAAAATCTAGAAGCAAATATAACCCACAGACTTGCATACCACTCCTCCCCACCCCCAAGAAAAAGGAACACCACAACAGGGGGAGCAGATGAAGTGAAGAGGTTGGACAAGCTGAAGTCACCCAGAAATTCTGAATATGTAATGTACATTTTCTCCTGGCTTAATGTTTGAAATTCATATTATCCAATAGCTTTCTGTTATTTAAAACTTTTAAGGAAGTTCATAGTGAGAACAGCTATGGCAGAGACACTTGCTACTCATTAGGTATTCTTTGCTTCCCTACATTTCCCACCCCTTGCAGTTAGGTGGAGCCACATGACCAGCTCTGGATGAGATGTTACAAGCAGAAGTGCTTTTGTCACTGCAGGAGGAGGCACTTAAAAACCAGCATGTGATTCTTGGCTCCCCTCTCCTAACACGTAGACTGAGGAATCTACATGTTCCAGATGGCCAGCTACAACATGGCAGAGCCTCCATTATCTTGGGCCCCTGTAAGACTGTGCAGAGAAGAGTCCCTTCCCCCAGTCTCCCATCCCCACATAGCTCTGACTGCCCACACTGATATGCAGAATGGACAAAAGAGTTTTGCATAAACTTACATTGTGTTAAGCCATTGCAATGTGGGGGCTGTTTGTTACTACTGCCATGGCCTATCTAATCTTGACTGATAAAGTGGTTGCTTGTGGAAACTGGCATAGATGGTCTACACATACAAAGTATGCACAAATAAACACACAGACACACACAACATACACACGTATGTCTCACAGAAAAAAAAGTTGACTGTTGACTGGAAATTTCACCGTGGAGAACCCCTTAATGAAAAGTTGCAGGTTTAAAGAGAAGATAGCCATAGAACAGCAGTTCAGAAAACACGTGCTGGACAATATGGGTTCAGATGTCAATTCTTTCACATACTAGCTAAATGACGTTGGGCGTGTTGCTTAACATCTCTGGGTCTCAGTTTCCTCAACTGTAAAATGAGTACAAGAATAGTACCTACCTCAGAGATTTGTTTAGCTGGGGCACAGAGTAAGCACTCAATAAATGCTATATATAACTAATAATCTTAAAGATAATAAGAAAGGCTGAATAATAAATGCATTCCTTTAACATCTCTCTCTCTTAAAAGAATGGAGGTAAGGCTGAAGATTTTTTTCAATAACTGATAATTATTATGATTTATCATTTATGCATCTTTTTCCTTGTTACGGCTTACATTTCCAAACTCAGAATCAACCCTCTGCTTCAAAAAAATCTAACATGAATATAGTCAATAACTTTATTATACATTTTGAAATAACTTAGAATGTAATTGGCTTGTTTGTAACTCTATGGCTAAATGCTTGAGGGGCTGGATACCCCATTCTCCATAATGTGCTTATTTCACATTACATGCCTGTATTAAAACATCTCATGCATCATATAAATATATACACCTACTATGTACCCACAAAATTAACAATTTTTTAAATACTTTTAAAAATCTAACAAGACCACATTTTTGGATTACAAACATTTTAGCAGCTCTTATCTTTTCTTTTATAAAAGAAGTATATCTTTTCAGAAAAAATAAGAACAAGTGATAGTGACTTGCTATGCCACTTAATGATTATTTCCAGAAAAGATTACAGCGTGTAAAAGATTGCAATAAGAAGAAAGAAAGAGTGCAGTTTCAAATAAAGGTTTGACTCTGAAATGGGGGTACCAAACCATTCATAAAAGTCAGTTCTCTGACTTAATGTCACACCTCATACCTCATATTTATCAAAACCTTCAGCACTGATAAAGCAATCAAAATGAAATGTCTTATCTAGGTGTTACCCTGAACATTATTTCAACTCTTCTTACCTTTGTGACTCTGTTTCCACATTGGAATGGGAGTGAAATGATTTTGCTTCTACCATTGTAGAAAGTTGAGAAATTGAATCAAGACTATGTTTCCTGAGGAAACTCTAACTGTAAAATGACATTGATTGATCTTTAGGCACCAATTAAGGTGGGTATAACCTCGAAGGCACTTGGCATTCCCTGTACCCAAAATGTCTCTCCTACTGGTAACCTCCTCTTACACCATCGTAACTCACTCCTCTCCAAAGACTATTATTTTCCTCATTAATCCCCATTTATGCCCAAAATCCCCACTTATGCTCATCATCCTTCCCACCATGCCCTCTCTAGAGCTGTACGGACTTCCAGTATCATCCTGTAATGTTTCAATTGAACATCACAGAAATTGTTGTCCACATAGTTAAATATGTAGACAAAGGATTAGACCGTATATACATGATGCTAATTCATTTTGCTTATACAGCTATTTCAACACAACAGCCAGGGTCTTTTGTTTTAATGAATTTTGTTTGAGTCCTGTTCTTTCATTAAATAGTGAGGTCCTAGAGGACAGACAGCAATTTTGTGCCATTTACCCTTGCAAGCCCTCACCTTATCTAAAAAAAACTTTATTTGCTGAAATTAAATCATCAAGGCAGGCTTAACAACTGACTCATTCAGTAACAAGTAAAGTTAGGTCCTCATTGTGTCATGTGATTCGAATATTTATTACTGATAAAACCAGTATACTTATCATTAATTAGCCCAGTTCATCAATGCACTGTGATTCTGAGGTTAAGCACAGAGGTGTTCAATTAAGCCCAATAGATCATCAAAGTATCATCAAAACTGCAATAATCATTCTGGAGAGCCAGTTTTCTGTACTACTGTACTGCTGATCTATGGATTGTGTTAAAACTGTAAATTTCCAAATTCCCATTATAATCCTAGTTTTCATAATTGAAGTGTCAGCATCAATTTCTTAGCATCAACATTTCCACAAACCCAAAAACTTGATATCTCTTTAGAAACCTAAAATATTAAAATCCCCCACAATTTTTATATGATTTATGCCCCCTCTATCATATATAATAATTCTGCCCCCTGCACACACACACTGAGATACTTTGTGAAATACTGAGAAGTTGCCTATGATTTGTCCTCTGTATAATCTGATATGAAAGTAATGAACAAGCAGGAATCTGGTTCTGTTTCCAGAGATTCTAAAATAATATCCAAACACCATTCACTCACAGAAATGTAATGTGCTCAGAATTTTTCTTTTTCTTTTGTTTCTTTCATGTCCTCTCAGTATCAAATGAGGACAGACAACCCCACAAAGCCTGATTTAACCTCTCATGATACAGCTGAGTAAAGCTGCTCACTAGACTCAAAAAACAGAATATTTTCACCACTAATCAGCCACAAGACCTTGGATAACTCCTATCACATCACTGAGCCTCAGTTTCTCACCTGTAAAATCAACTGAATACCTTCCTTCTTTACTACACAAAGGGTTTTTTTGAGGTAGACAATATTTTTGGAACATACCTCAAAAAATAAATGGCATGGGGGGAGGAGCCAAGATGGCCGAATAGGAACAGCTCTGGTCTACAGCTCCCAGCGCGAGCGACGCAGAAGACGGGTGATTTCTGCATTTCCATCTGAGGTACCGTGTTCATCTCACTAGGGAGTGCCAGACAGTGGGCGCAGGTCAGCCGGTGAGCGCACCGTGCGCCAGCCGAAGCAGGGGCGAGGCATTGCCTCACTCCGGAAGCGCAAGGGGTCAGGGAGTTCCCCTTCCAGGGGTGACAGACGGCACCTGGAAAATCGGGCCACTCCCACCCAAATACTGTGCTTTTCCGACGGGCTTAGGAAACGGTGCCCCAGGAGAGTATAGCCCGCACCTGGCTCAGAGGGTCCTACGCCCACGGAGTCTCGCTGATTGCTAGCACAGCAGTCTGAGATCAAACAGCAAGTCGGCAGCGAGGCTGGGGGAGGGGCGCCCGCCATTGCCCAGGCTCGCTTAGGTAAACAAAGCAGCCTGGAAGCTTGAACTGGGTGGAGCCCACCACAGCTCAAGGAGGCCTGCCTGCCTCTGTAGGCTCCACCTCTGGGGGCAGGACACAGACAAACAAAAAGACAGCAGTAACCTCTGCAGACTTAAATGTCCCTGTCTGACAGCTGTGAGGAGAGCAGTGGTTCTCCCAGCACGCAGCTGGAGATCTGAGAACGGGCTGACTGCCTCCTCAAGTGGTTCCCTGACCCCTGACCCCCGAGCAGCCTAACTGGGAGGCACCCCCCAGCAGGGGCAGACTGACACCTCACACGGCCGGCCAGGTACTCCAACAGACCTGCAGCTGAGGGTTCTGTCTGTTAGAAGGAAAACTACCAGAAAGGACATCCACACCAAAAACCCATCTGTACATCACCATCATCAAAGACCAAAAGTAGATAAAACCACAAAGATGGGGAAAAAACAGAGCAGAAAAACTGGAAACTCTAAAAACCAGAGTACCTCTCCTCCTCCAAAGGAACGCAGTTCCTCACCAGCAACGGAACAAAGCTGGACGGAGAATGACTTTGACGAGCTGAGAGAAGAAGGCTTCAGACGATCAAATTACTCCGAGCTACGGGAGGATATTCAAACCAAAGGCAAAGAAGTTGAAAACTTTGAAAAAAATTTAGAAGAATGTATAACTAGAATAACCAATACAGAGAAGTGCTTAAAGGAGCTGATGGAGCTGAAAACCAAGGCTCGAGAACTACGTGAAGAATGCAGAAGCCTCAGGAGCCGATGCGATCAAATGGAAGAAAGGGTATCAGCCCTGGAAGATGAAATGAATGAAATGAAGCGAGAAGGGAAGTTTAGAGAAAAAAGAATAAAAAGAAACGAGCAAAGCCTCCAAGAAATGTGGGACTATGTGAAAAGACCAAATCTACGTCTGATTGGTGTACCTGAAAGTGACGGGGAGAATGGAAACAAGTTGGAAAACACTCTGCAGGATATTATCCAGGAGAACTTCCCCAATCTAGCAAGGCAGGCCAACATTCAGATTCAGGAAATACAGAGAACGCCACAAAGATACTCCTCGAGAAGAGCAACTCCAAGACACATAATTGTCAGATTCACCAAAGTTGAAATGAAGGAAAAAATGTTAAGGGCAGCCAGAGAGAAAGGTCGGGTTACCATCAAAGGGAAGCCCATCAGACTAACAGCGGATCTCTCGGCAGAAACCCTACAAGCCAGAAGAGAGTGGGGGCCAATATTCAACATTCTTAAAGAAAAGAATTTTCAACCCAGAATTTCATATCCTGCCAAACTAAGCTTCATAAGTGAAGGAGAAATAAAATACTTTACAGACAAGCAAATGCTGAGAGATTTTGTCACCACCAGGCCTGCCCTAAAAGAGCTCCTGAAGGAAGCGCTAAACATGGAAAGGCACAACCGGTACCAGCCACTGCAAAATCATACCGAAATGTAAAGAACATCGAGACTAGGAAGAGACTGCATCAACTAACGAGCAAAATATCCAGCTAACATCATAATGACAGGATCAAATTCACACATAACAATATTAACTTTAAATGTAAATGGACTAAATGCTCCAATTAAAAGACACAGACTGGCAAACTGGATAAAGACTCAAGACCCATCAGTGTGCTGTATTCAGGAAACCCATCTCACGTGCAGAGACACACATAGGCTCAAAATAAAAGGATGGAGGAAGATCTACCAAGCAAATGGAAAACAAAAAAAGGCAGGGGTTGCAATCCTAGTCTCTGATAAAACAGACTTTAAACCAACAAAGATCAAAAGAGACAAAGAAGGCCATTACATAATGGTAAAGGGATTAATTCAACAAGAAGAGCTAACTATCCTAAATATATATGCACCCAATACAGGAGCACCCAGATTCATAAAGCAAGTCCTGAGTGACCTACAAAGAGACTTAGACTCCCACACATTAATAATGGGAGACTTTAACACCCCACTATCAACATTAGACAGATCAACGAGACAGAAAGTCAACAAGGATACCCAGGAATTGAACTCAGCTCTGCACCAAGCGGACCTAATAGACATCTACAGAACTCTCCACCCCAAATCAACAGAATATACATTTTTTTCAGCACCACACCACACCTATTCCAAAATTGACCATATACTTGGAAGTAAAGCTCTCCTCAATAAATGTAAAAGAACAGAAATTGTAACAAACTGTCTCTCAGATCACAGTGCAATCAAGCTAGAACTCAGGATTAAGAATCTCACTCAAAACCGCTCAACTACATGGCAACTGAACAACCTGCTCCTGAATGACTACTGGGTACATAACGAAATGAAGGCAGAAATAAAGATGTTCTTTGAAACCAACGAGAACCAAGACACAACATACCAGAATCTCTGGGATGCATTCAAAGCAGTGTGTAGAGGGAAATTTATAGCACTAAATGCCCACAAGAGAAAGCAGGAAAGATCCAAAATTGACACCCTAACATCACAATTAAAAGAACTAGAAAAGCAAGAGCAAACACATTCAAAAGCTAGCAGAAGGCAAGAAATAACTAAAATCAGAGCAGAACTGAAGGAAATAGAGACACAAAAAACCCTTCAAAAAATAAATGAATCCAGGAGCTGGTTTTTTGAAAGGATCAACAAAATTGATAGACCGCTAGCAAGATTAATAAAGAAAAAAAGAGAGAAGAATCAAATAGATGCAATAAAAAATGATAAAGGGGATATCACCACCGATCCCACAGAAATACAAACTACCATCAGAGAATATTACAAACACCTCTATGCAAATAAACTAGAAAATCTAGAAGAAATGGATAAATTCCTCGACACATACACCCTCCCAAGACTAAACCAGGAAGAAGTTGAATCTCTGAATAGACCAATAACAGGAGCTGAAATTGTGGCAATAATCAATAGCTTACCAACCAAAAAAAGTCCAGGTCCAGATGGATTCACAGCCGAATTCTACCAGAGGTACAAGGAGGAGCTGGTACCATTCCTTCTGAAACTATTCCAATCAATAGAAAAAGAGGGAATCCTCCCTAACTCATTTTATGAGGCCAGCATCATCCTGATACCAAAGCCTGGCAGAGACACAACAAAAAAAGAGAATTTTAGACCAATATCCTTGATGAACATTGATGCAAAAATCCTCAATAAAATACTGGCAAACAGAATCCAGCAGCACATCAAAAAGCTTATCCACCATGATCAAGTGGGCTTCATCCCTGGGATGCAAGGCTGGTTCAATATACGCAAATCAATAAATGTAATCCAGCATATAAACAGAACGAAAGACAAAAACCACATGATTATCTCAATAGATGCAGAAAAGGCCTTTGACAAAATTCAACAACCCTTCATGCTAAAAACTCTCAATAAATTAGGAATTGATGGGACGTATCTCAAAATAATAAGAGCTATTTATGACAAACCCACAGCCAATATCATACTGAATGGGCAAAAACTGGAAGCATTCCCTTTGAAAACTGGCACAAGACAGGGATGCCCTCTCTCACCACTTCTATTCAACATAGTGTTGGAAGTTCTGGCCAGGGCAATTAGGCAGGAGAAGGAAATCAAGGGTATTCAATTAGGAAAAGAGGAAGTCAAATTGTCCCTGTTTGCAGATGACATGATAGTATATCTAGAAAACCCCATTGTCTCAGCCCAAAATCTCCTTAAGCTGATAAGCAACTTCAGCAAAGTCTCAGGATACAAAATCAATGTGCAAAAATCACAAGCATTCTTATACATCAATAACAGACAAACAGAGAGCCAAATCATGAGTGAACTCCCATTCACAATTTCTTCAAAGAGAATAAAATACCTAGGAATCCAACTTACAAGGGATGTGAAGGACCTCTTCAAGGAGAACTACAAACCACTGCTCAAGGAAATAAAAGAGGATACAAACAAATGGAAGAACATTCCATGCTCATGGGTAGGAAGAATCAATATCATGAAAATGGCCATCCTTCCCAAGGTAATTTACAGATTCAATGCCATCCCCATCAAGCTACCAATGACTTTCTTCACAGAATTGGAAAAAACTACTTTAAAGTTCATATGGAACCAAAAAAGAGCCCGCATCGCCAAGTCAATCCTAAGCCAAAAGAACAAAGCTGGAGGCATCACACTACCTGACTTCAAACTATACTACAAGGCTACAGTAACCAAAACAGCATGGTACTGGTACCAAAACAGAGACACAGATCAATGGAACAGAACAGAGCCGTCAGAAATAATGCCACATATCTACAAGTATCTGATCTTTGACAAACCTGACAAAAACAAGAAATGGGGAAAGGATTCCCTATTTAATAAATGGTGCTGGGAAAACTGGCTAGCCATATGTAGAAAGCTGAAACTGGATCCCTTCCTTACACCTTATACAAAAATCAATTCAAGATGGATTAAAGACTTAAATGTTAGACCTAAAACCATAAAAACCCTAGAAGAAAACCTAGGCATTACCATTCAGGACATAGGCATGGGCAAGGACTTCATGTCTAAAACACCAAAAGCAATGGCAACAAAAGCCAAAATTGACAAATGGGATCTAATTAAACTCAAGAGCTTCTGCACAGCAAAAGAAACTACCATCAGAGTGAACAGGCAACCTACAAAATGGGAGAAAATTTTCGCAACCTACTCATCTGACAAAGGGCTAATATCCAAAATCTACAATGAACTCCAACAAATTTACAAGAAAAAAACAAACAACCCCATCAAAAAGTGGGCGAAGGACATGAACAGACACTTCTCAAAAGAAGACATTTATGCAGCCAAAAAACACATGAAAAAATGCTCACCGTCACTGGCCATCAGAGAAATGCAAATCAAAACCACAATGAGATACCATCTCACACCAGTTAGAATGGCAATCATTAAAAAGTCAGGAAACAACAGGTGCTGGAGAGGATGTGGAGAAATAGGAACACTTTTACACTGTTGGTGGGACTGTAAACTAGTTCAACCCTTGTGGAAGTCAGTGTGGCGATTCCTCAGGGATCTAGAAGTAGAAATTCCATTCGACCCAGCCATTGCATTACTGGGTATATACCCAAAGGACTATAAATCATGCTGCTATAAAGACACATGCACACGTATGTTTATTGCCGCATTATTCACAATAGCAAAGACTTGGAACCAACCCAAATGTCCAACAATGATAGACTGGATTAAGAAAATGTGGCACATATACACCATGGAATACTACGCAGCCATAAAAAATGATGAGTTCACGTCCTTTGTAGGGACATGGATGAAATTGGAAATCATCATTCTCAGTAAACTATCGCAAGAACAAAAAACCAAACACCGCATATTCTCACTCATAGGTGGGAATTGAACAATGAGAACACATGGACACAGGAAGGGGAACATCACACTCTGGGGACTGTTGTGGGGTGGGGGGAGGGGGGAGGGATAGCATTGGGAGATATACCTAATGCTAGATGACGAGTTGGTGGGTGCAGCGCACTAGCATGGCACATGTATACATATGTAACTTACCTGCACATTGTGCACATGTACCATAAAACCTAAAGTATAATAATAATAATAATAATAATAATAAAAGAAAAAAAAATAAAAAAAGAAAAAAAAAATAAAAAAAAATAAATGGCATTAAGTGTACAGAGAAGCAAAAAATATACCAATTTTTTTTATTCATTAGAAGTTTAGAATTTCTAAGTGGTGTATACAACAATGTCTAAGATTGCTGTATTAATGAATGAATTACTCTATGAGAAGAAGCATAGCACAATATGAACCTAGAGTAGATAAAGTGTCTTCAATAATTGCTTAAAGGCCAGGGTGAGTCAGGGATGGGAGGATTGTTGACAATTAAATTTCAAAGCAGAGAGCAGATCTTGAGCTATGATTCTAAACAGAGGAGTGTGGTTTGGTAATGAATGATTGTCTCATGCTTAGAGAAGATACTGCCTTTTTTTAAGCCGAGAACCACATGGTTCAGTCTCAGCAGTATAATGAGAAAATATAGTGCAACAGTAAAATGTCATTTTAAAATTAACTCAAGTTCTTTATATACATTTCTTGAACACTGTGAAGGGTATGTGTAGACCAAAGCAAAACTTTGTTAAAACTCTTTCTTCCTTTCTGTTTACCCCCCGCTTCTGACACTACCCTCACATACCATAACAGTCCTTGATTTAAACACTCTGGAGAACATTTTTTGTTCATCTGGGAATCACCTACTCTGGCTAGATATCACCATAAGAATGTCACTCCTCCCTCCTATCATGAAGGTGGAGGTCCAAGCACCTGCATGCACAGCCCCCATGCTGCCACAACCAATACCACCCTCCTGCAAGTATCATTGCTCTTCAACTCCTAATAATTTGTTATGATAATTGTGATAAACATCTCCCCTGCTCTCTCCATTTCTGCAAGAGTGGGAAAAGGTTGTAGTCACTTTTATCCCATCATATTTATTTAAGGTTAGATTTAGTATAGTGGGTTTGAAGTTCTAAATATAGGGGGGAATGGGAAGGCAGAGAAGGCTAGCTTGACATTCAATGGGAAAATGTGAGCAAGTAGCCAAGGCAGGGTTGATACAGACCCAGGAGCCATGATGAAGACAGAGACCAGGGGCTCTCTAGTTCATCTGGCCACAAATGTTTGAATGGGAAGGTCACTGAAAAGTAGCCAAACCCAATATCAGACTTCAAAATTAGGAATGAAAAAGAAATTTGTATGTGAGTTATGTTTCCTATGTGTCTTGAGCATGGGTCTTAAGAGCTTCTTCAGGAGTTCCAGCAGGGGACCACAGACATTCAAATATTTTTAAACAAAGAATGGTGCTTCTCTCTCTCTCTCTCTGTTTGTGTGTGTGTGTGTGTGTCTGTTTGTGTGTCTGCATATGTAAGACTTACAAAACATTTACCATTTGCCAGGCATTATTCTTAGTACTGCAACACTATGAGAGAGTACTAGTAAGATCCCCTTTTTTCAGATGACAAAGCTGAGCCACTGAAAAATTAAGTAACTGACCCAAGTGGTACAGCCACAGGGCTCAAGCACAGGCAATCTGGCTCCAGTACCTAAGCATTTAGACACTACATTATCCTGGCTCCTAATCAATCGCACTGTCTTGGGAAGGATGCAGATAGCACAGAAACATACTTAAGGAGTAGAAAGATGAGGAGAAATTCAGTCTTGTTACAAAAGCCAAAGGAGTAGTAATTTCAAGGAGGAAATTACAAAATATGTCAATGTGCAGAAAGTCAAGTCAAAAAAGGCCTGGAAAAGTGTCTGTTGGATTTGACAGTCAAAGAGTAACTGTTGGCCTGTGCCGGTCCAGTTTACGTGGAATAGAAGGAAATAAGCTAGAGTGTCCACAGTGCTGGAATGTGGAGAGGTTTTACTCAGATGGGAAGGAACAGAGGAAGGAGAAATGCATTCCTTCGAGATGGAGAGTTGTAATGAGACAGAATTTCTTCCCTTCTTTTTCTTCTCTTCTCCATTCTTAACACACTTCTAAAGAAGGAAAGACAGAATAAAATAATGGTGCAGATCATAATGAGGCTTTTAGTGGTGTGGACATGGGTACATGGAAGACTTAAGAAAAATGCTCTGTTTGTAAGACTTCTCATTAAGGATAGACTGAAGATGGGCCTGTATCTGTATCAGAGAAGAGACTGTGAAAGTTGATCATACAAATGGGGTCATTCTTGTCCTATTCAACTGAAACAGAGTTGAGATGCCAGGGGCCAGGCCGCAGGGAAGCACTCAGGGCACAGAACATTGCTCCAAGAATGTATTTCTCCACAAGCCTGGCTGCTGAAACTGCCTGCTGTAACCTCAAATCAGTTTTATCTAATGGCTACTGAAACAACTGCTACAACTCTAAGACTAGTTTTACCCACTGCTGTCACTCACCAGTCAGAGCTTGCTAGCCCCCAAAACTTTATTAGTGCTCATGAAATTTCTTACAAAACAATACATAACATTCTCTTTTTCATAAAACCTCCAACCTTCTATTTGTTCTTCATACATACCAAAGACAACCTGGTCTGTGTGTATGTATGCCCCAAATTGCAATTCTGTCTTCCCAAATAAAATGTTTTACATTTAGAGATTTGTCTCTATATTTTCTTTGACTTCAACAAGATGGAAGAGGAGAGGGAGGAATGAGCCTACTACATAGAGATGATATACCACAAAAACCAGGAGGGAGAACAGGGCCTGAACTTCCTAGGTCATACAACCAGATTTTGACCCATGCACTGATCAAATCTTTCATTAACCACTGAGATGAGGTAAACAACCATTAGCAAGCTGCAGTAGAAGCTCAGCTTAACCTCCAGGAATCAGTTTCCACAAACTCAAAAACATAAGAGATTTAATCATCTCTGAAACCCTCTGCATTTTTTAAATTCTATGACCTTATGAGTATTAAAATGAGAATGGCCATGGTCAAAGATATCCGAATTACTCCATAACTGTAACTCCCCTTCACCTACATGGGTTTCCATAGTTACAGGGATATAAAATAAAGTCACTGTTGAATCCAAGGCAGGACCTGACACTAAACTTGTCAAAGGAGAGAAAACATCAAGTTCAACATCTGTGGCATTCTTTCCAGCTCATCCTGACACATTTTGGCAGAAAACCTGAACTGCCACAGTTCAATTATTCAGAATGTCAGCCTATAAAAATCCAACCCTAAAAGTTTTATTAAAGCCATGATCTGCTACAAATAATAACAGAAACTTCATTTAAAAAAACTTTATTTGCTGCCTAGTTCATTTAATGATGTGACAAAAGAAAAGCATTGCATATTGCAGGACTCCTGACATTGACACTTAAAATGTCTGTTAAAAAAACACAACAACTTGCCTCAGACACAGGCCATGTGGTTCATCAAAAGTTGCCAGGAATTTGAGAAAATAATCAAAGTAGGGAAGAGAAGTTTTTGTTCACTGTTTGTACAGGAGCACTAAGAATATTTGAATGCCAATGATGGAAAAAAAAATTGAAAGAACCTCTTCTACTCACTGTTGAAATGACCTTTCTAAATTTCAGGGCATTAAAATAAATAAGATATATGCTACATAGCACAGGAAAATGTTTAAAGCAAAAGTTCACTTTTTGTGCCTTCACATTACTTTGAAAAATGCCAGGGAAGAGCCATAAGCAAAGTGATAAATGCCTACTAGGTTTGATTAACTAGATTTTTTTTTTTTTTTGAGATGGACTTTTGCTCTGTTGCCCAGGCTGGAGCACAGTGGTGCCATATAAGCTCACTGCAACCTCCACCTCCTGGGTTCAAGCAATTCTTGTGCCTCTACCTCCCATGTAGCTGGGATTACAGGCGTGTGCCACCATGCCCAGCTAATTTTTGTATTTTTAGTAGAGACAGGGTTTCACCATGTTGGCCAGGCTGGTCTTGAGCTCCTGACCTCAGGTGATCCACCCAACTTGGCCTCCCAAAGTGCTAGGATTGCAGCCATGAGCCACTGCACCCAGCCTAGATTTTTACACATAAAAAAAATGTGTCAGATTTGAATATATAGTAATTAGTTAGTTCCTGAACTGATATGCTAACTCAGCGCATTAGAGCCTGGTATTTCTAAATTTAACACTAAAAGCTCAAACTGCCATCTTGTAAATATGTGCCACTCACTACCAGAGAAAGTGTCACTCACTATCACAGAAAGAGAGAAGGCAAGCTAGACAGGGCAATACAACCCAGTACGATTACTTCCCACAGCAATTCAGCAGGTATTCTTTGCTACTACTCAGACACAATCATGATCTCTTTATTTAAAGAGCAGAACATGGTAGTATTTTGAATAACATGGCCCCATAACCAATCTGTGAAGGTCCCTTATTGATTATAATTCTAAATCCAAGCTCTTGGAGATCAGTTATCCAGGTTAGAAAAGTTTGTTGACACCAAGGAAAATATCTTCATTTTGATATCTCTAAAATTCCACTTTTGTTGCAATTTCTCCATAGGCATATATAATTATTGGCCTGTTCCAAAAGCATCTTGAAATGCCAACTTTAGAATATCTTTCTGGGTTCAGTCTTACAATATTAGTAATCCATTTCTTATGGCATCTATGAAGACTGCCTACCTCCATATAGTCTTGGGAATGTTGATGTGTTCATGAATAGAAAATATGTACCTCTCCCAACCACCCACCATACTTATAACAGTAAGTTTCCTTATGTGTGTGATATAAAACACCTCAAATCAGTTCATAATTAATAACCACACTACAAATTAGATCGCCACACTTTAGGCTAAGTTAAAATGGTAGGTTGTGATATGACTCTCCTGAGTCTCTCTCTCATATGAATGTGACAGTGGGTCATCTTAGAGGTGGACAAGTGAGCTCGGTTCTATTTTCAGCTTCAGTAGCATAAAACAGAAATTTATTTTAAGAATGACATTAACTGTGTACATTTGATATTATTATTGTACCATTATTATTGGAGAATATCCACAGCACTCATTAACTGGTGGATCTCATTCCATATTTTTGTTCATTAAAGGTCCTCTTGTACTAATTTTTTAATTCAAATTCAACCTGTTACAGTGAGGTTCTCCAAGAATGCCAGGGATTGGTCTAATTATATAAATGCATACTGAGATTGCACAGAATGTCCTCCAGCCCTGTAGAAGAATATAATAAGATATATAAGCACATTTAATGAAAGTCTGACCAGTAAAAAAAGGTTTTTTTTTACTGGGGAAAAAAAAGTCACTTTTTATCTAACACTGTTCAAGACAGACACAAGCAACCCCATCACCAGTGAGATTTTCTCCACTAGGGTCTGGTAATATGTTATTATACTTCCTCAGCATTTAGTAGAAACATCTCAGTAAGCCATTCTGTTGTTATTTCCAAGAACACACCTGGGTTATCTGAGTAATATGAGAAGAAAGAAGTTAGTCTATTCTAACAAAGCACCTCAAAGAACACAAAAATATAGTAGCTTGAATGAAATAGAGGTCTCTTACTCTCTCCCCACACAGTCTAGATGTAAATAATCTTGGCTTGGCAGAGCCAACTCTACTGTCCCCTACACATGCCTCTCAAAGTTGCTCCAATTCTCACCATTCCCCAGTGAGTGACAGGAAAACAAAAAGTTGAGTAGGACAGTTTTATCTTCAAAATTTTGCTACAGAAGAGTTGACTTTTGTAACCCAGTGAATCCCCAAATTTAACCTGCAGGTTATAGGCACGGGGACTTTCCTTTAGCAGATATGTATTTCTTTCCATCTCTGCTTCCAAACCTAACTTGGCTGCCTTCACCTCTCTTTTGCAAAAAGCAACAATAAAGAGTTTATAAACATCAAACTTTTGAGTTTTTCCATGTAGTTACACTAGACCAACAGACTCAGTGAGCATGTGCTCTGCTTTCCAAGTTATTGTAGACAAAATTGTATCAAATATTTTTCAACAGCTTAAGTCAACATCACCAGAGTCTACAATATTTATTACCTTGCAACCCACTGCCAGACTGCTAAGCATAGTTCTGGTTATTGTTATGGGTATGACCCCACTTCTGGGTACCATTTTCTGTATTAATTAGATGCTACAACTTTAGAAAACCCCAAAACACAGTGACATATATATATGCGTACATATATATAACATATATATAAGACAACATATATATAAGATAGAAATATATAAGATAACATATATATAAGATAGAAATTACACGCATTTCTGCTCAAATTCAATTAGATTAAACTTATTTGCATGGCTACACCTAGAAACAAGTATGTTCTTAGGTGGTGACCACCTGCTCTGCTAAAACTGGCCAGAGAGGGATTATATTATTCAAAAGGAAAAGGAGAATGGTTAATGAAGAGCAATAAGTAGTCTCTGTCAGACACGGATTTCAGAATCCTCGCCTACTGTTATTCCATTGTTCTGGTTCTTTGTGTAAGCAGGTCTCTAAGAGTCTGAAAAGCAGGGCATACAATATGAAATAACAAATCCAAACCCTAAGACTCGCCTTTGATGAGTTTACATAGATCACAGCCCTTGCACATCTCCAATTTAGCTTCCTCACCATAACATTTCAAATCTAACAAGGAGAAGGAAAGAAGGAAGCCTGCTAGCATATAAATATGTTGCCTCCATTTTAGAATGTTTGTACTTAAAGAGTTCCTGCATTATCTTTTCTTCATGTTGAATTTCTTAGAATTCTGTGTCACTCAGCACCCATTAGCCACAGCACAGTTTCCAGATGGATCTAGGCCTTGCCAACCTTTTTAGCTCAGAATACTATCCTCCCCAAGTTCCACAAACACCAAAGCTGATGATTCACAGGAATGTGGCTTAATCATAATACAGCCACACAAATATGCTATACAGCATTCTACGTTAAAATGGAAGACAAGCCCCCCCACTGATTATAGTACACTGCCCATTAAGCCAGTACTGAGCCATTTAATCTTTTTGAAGGCTACTTCAACCCATTCTATTTCCATAATCATAATCCACACTCATCTTCTCACCAGTAATAAGCTCACTTCTCAAGTATCATGATACCAGGAACTGTGTATCTTGGATAAGGGACTCATAAAAGGTCTATCACCCATTATTAATTAAGTATAATGCTATTATGCATCAGGTACATGTGAACTTAATAGCAGTGAGACTGTCATCAAGGGACAATAACCTCTGGTTCAACCAAGCAAATCTTGTTCCTGGACCTGCAACAGAATGGTGACAATTCTCTTGCAGGAAATGATGACTTAATCAAGATGTTCTCAAGACTCAATCTGAGTGGTTCTACCTCCAACAGAATTGTCCCCCCAATGACAGCTTCATTGGCCTTCCCTCAAACTCTCATAAGTGCATTTCTAATTCTCATCAGTAGGTCTCTTGTGAACTATAAATCTAGGGGAATAGTGAGGTGTTCTTGGCAGTTATTCTTAAAAATTCATAAATGGCAACCACCCCAACACTAATTAAAGGAATATGATTTCTCTTGACTTCTTATTTTCTTTAATTAACCCCTGTTTAGGAGGAGAAAACACACACATCCTGTGCACCAGAACACCAAATACTGCCAACAAAATTCTTTGTATCATATGGATGATGCAAATGGTTATAGTATGATACCTATATCATATGGGTTAATAAATATATAACACTCTCCATCTACACCCACAAGAAATATTCTCAACCAGTCAGTAAACTTTCTCATGAATGCCAGAAGTAGTCCTAGAATCATTCTTTATGCAAAACTCCAGGGAATTGTCATCAATTAGAGCTGCTCCTCAGAACAAAACCTATGTAACACTCTTACAGTTTAACACACACCCAATTTAATACACACCCACTGAGGTCCAAGGTCACACAGCAAATAAGTGGTACATCTGAGACTAATGTCCAGGACTCTTATTTCCTGAGGTTGACACTTTCTTCCACAAGGTATCGTGATGGCTAATTAGTAAATTAACAATATTTGCAACAGCTTTGAAAGCCTTTATTTGCCAAAGAGAAAATTATTGAAAGAAAAAGGAAAATCAATTCGTAGCTCCCTGGATAACATTTTAAAAGATCTGTACTTCAAAAATAACTGCTAAAAACCCTTCTAAATGTTAAGAAGTTAAAAAAAAATAGTTCCCCAAATAACCTTTTTAAAGATCTGTACTTCAAAAATAACTGCTAAAAATGCTTCTAAATGTTAAGAAGTTAAGAAAAATTGCTATTAATTAAATGTTCAATTAATGTTTATTATGAATATCATATTGTAATTAGGCAAGTTTGTGACACAGTAGAGTGTATGCATGTGTGCCTCATACACGTTATAGTACATTCATGCTCCCTTATATAATCAAAGTTTGTGGAATTCAATGCCAATTTTATAGACCTTTTATAGCGGGCATAATGAGCAGTGGTCTGATAAATCAGGAGAAATAGATGGAATCTACCCTTATCTTAGAGTATGGGCTAGTCAGTAACCTCTCTGCACCTCAGTTTTCTCATCGTTTAGTTGAAGGTGTCTCTATGGTCCCTGTGGTATGGAAAAACTTTCCTGTAAACCATGTTTTTCCTCTATTCTCGCACCACAACAATCAACACAGAAGACTTTTGTGACCAAATGTATGGGTGGTTTTCCCCACACACCAAACAGCAGACAGCAGCTGGGAGTCCTCCAATTCAGTTCAGACACTATCTACCTAAAGATAGTGTCAGATCCCCCAAGCTGAGGGCTCCATCTCCAAGACTGCCCCTCTCCACACACACACACCGGTCCCAAGTCCCGGCCTGTGGAACTCTGACCAACTACCTTTAAGCTGGGGTTACCATAACACCCTCTTCAGGCTTGATTAATTTGCGAAGCAGCTCACAGAACTCAGGGAAATACCTACGTACATTTGTAGGTTTATTATAAAGAATATTGTAAAGGATACAGATGAACAGACACATAGGACGAGGTATGGGGTAAGGGGCACAGAGCATCCATGCCCTCCCTGGGCACATCACCCTCCAGGAAGCTCCACGGGTTCCACTATCTGAAAGCTCAATGAAACCTGTCCTCTTGAGTTTTTATGGAAGTTTCATGACATCACCATTCCTTCTCCCAGGTTTAGTGTGGGACCCACTCCTGGGAGAGTCTTAAGACTCACAGTCGGAAACAGGGGGGAACGTTAGAGTGGAAAGAAGGCAGAGGAAGTTCAGAGGCCTGCCCCTGAGGCCTGACATACCCAACATTATAACGCAAAAGACTGTAACAGGGATATGGGTGTTACAGGCCAGGAACTGGGGATGAAAATCAATGTATATCATAACACCACAGTCCCCTAAAGTACTCAAGAGCTCTATCATTCAAAGCATAATTTTGTTGTTTTCAACATATTATGGAATATTAAACTTGCTTTATAATGTGCATAAAATGTCAACTTATTTGACACCACAATTTAAAAAAATTATACACTTCCGTATATGTTTTTAAGTTGACATCTAAATTTTTATCTCAAATGTAATAGTTACAAAGATGCAATTTCTAGTATATTGCATATCAGATATAAGATTTAAATATATTACTATACTTGGAGTTGCAGATTTAGCCCATTCAACTTATGAAACGTGTCTGCTATATGTTTATGAGACATATTTCTGAAACAATTTGTGAAACATCTGCTGTATAAAACCTCACTGGAAACGCCAGTTCTCGTGGTCAAGCATATTAGTCAAATCAGATTTATTGCCATACAAAGCCAAACTTGGATTTTTCAATTCAAAAAAAAGTCAGTATGTACTCCATAGCACTCATTCTACTTCTGAATTCTAATTCTAATTTACATAAACAGAGACAAGGTTAGCTAGAGCCTTTCCATGATTTTGTTACCTAAATAAAATCAGGCATTTCTCATATACACATGTATCTTTTGTATATAATTTTATTATATATACACAATACAAATAATTTCATTGCAATTGCTTATGTAAATATGTTTTTAACCAAATCTAAGGCTCTTATTTAGGAGCTTTACATATTCAAACACTCCTCTTTTTAGCCCCTAACTTTTTTATACCCTGGGAAATGCATCATAAGATTCAGGATGGATGAGAGGTGCACATTTTTTTTTTTTTTTGAAAAGTAGGAGGTGATCATTGTGAAAAAAGTGGTAGGAATGGAGAAATACTGACTGCAGGAGTGGTTTTCAGACAGATCAGCTTAAGGAAGAGACACAATGGAAGCTGAGCATCTTCAGAATGATTTCCTTAAAGCTGTCCAAGCCATATACCCCTGGAAAGTCTTCAAATATCTTCAAGGGTATGCATACTCTGTTTAAAGATATCTGAACTGGGATTCCTTTGTGACTGAAAAAAATGTACAGCAAATTCTTATGTCCCTTATTATTGGAAAAAAATGAGACAGAAAATTCAAGAAAGCATTTACTTCTCCAGGCTCTTTTATCCTCAAGTCCTCAGGACAAAATTGCTTGCCATAACCACACATACAAACAGCAAAGAGGCTTCATAATAGGAGCCACTCCTACTGGCAGTGGCTTCCCAGTTTGCTTGTGATAAGGTTTATGAGGTTGAGTCTGTGCTTTTCATAAAAGAATGCCATGGCTGATTAGCAATATCTGGCAGGATGTGGAAATGACAGCCTAAGTGCCACATCAGTCCTCCCACCCTGTCAGCATAACCTAACAAAACAACTTTATTTGAATTTTATTCGGTTTCCTATTTAACCTTTGGTTCCTGCAATTCTGAGCATAGGTACATTCCAAAGAATACACGTTTTTAAAGTGGCTATGCACAGGTTTTTACTTTATCATATACATAATATACATAATAGCATATGTAAATTTTCCCCACATAAGAAGAAAATGCATTTATTAATCAATTGAGAAGACAATATTTATCCACTTATTTATTACTAGATAGTCTTGGAAGAGCATTAATATGCTTTATTCACTAATTAGAAACTGCATTAGGTTTAGTATTGCTGGAAAATAAAGTGCAAGGGGATAATCAATGAAGAGATGCCTGAACTGATTAACAGGGACTATGTCATGAAAGACCTTGTGAGCCACAGGACTGATTATTTAAACAATAAATGTTATCAAAGAGTTTTAATCTGCTCACATCATCAGATTTATACTGTGGAAGGCTCCCTCTGGTGGCAGTGTAGGGAATGGATCAACTAAAGGCAGTAAGACAATAAAAGCTTTGGAGAGGCTTGAGGTATTCTAGATGAAAGATAATATTGAGGAAAAATAGTAGTAATTGTAGCAGGAATAATGAAAAGTGGAAAGACTTAAGACTGTAACAGCATCTCCTAGGCTTAATAATCTGTTGGAGGTAGGCAGTAGAATGGAGGGTGATGTCACTAACTTGGGGAATTAAAAATAGAACAGGCTTGGAATAAAAGACAAGGAGTTCAGATTTGGACGTACAGAATTAGAAATACTTGTCTATAGCTGAGAGCAGAGGTCAAAGTCAGAACTAAAAATAGAGGATCTGTGGCATAGAGACGATAATTGAAGCTGTGGGAGTTAGTGTGGTGAAAGTGGGGCACATGTGTGGTGTGGGGTAAAAAGGAGGGCTAACTGAGGAAAAACAACATCACAGGGATGTTCAGAAAGATGCCTTGCAAAGGAGACAGTGGGATCACTAGAGGGTCAACAGAAAACTAGAGCAGGGTGGGTCACAAACAGCAAGGGAAGCAAAGTCTTCAAAAAGAGAGTAATCACTGTATAAAATGTTGACGAGTGGAAAGTTAAAAAGGACAAGGATATGTGGACTGGAAGCATGCCCAGGTTCATGCTGTTGCAAATGGAAGAGTATGTGTTAGTGAGAGGTTTTTCCCTGCCTTGGTAACTTAAGAGAGGGTGCAATGGGTTGAGAAGCAATGAGAGGCGAAAGAGGAAAAATTTGGATATGAAGAGGCAAAGAGAACTGCATTAGTTAGGGAGGGATACAGGGCTCAAGGAGAGGTTTTCTATATATATAATGAACTGATTAACAATACTACAGTCAAGCAAATTAACATATTCATCTCCTCACATAGTTAACCATTTTTAGTGTGTGTGATAAGAACACCTAAAATCTACTCTATTTGCAAATTTCTAGTATGCAATACAGTATTATTAACTATAGTCATCATGCTGCCTATTTGATTTCTAGATGTATTCATCCTACATTAATTACATCCTTGTGCCTTTTGACAAGTATCTCTCCATTTCCCCCACCTCCCCACCTTCAGTAATCACCATCATACTTTCTGCTTCTATGGAGAGTAGAAGTGAGGTTTTTTAGACCCCACATATAAGTGAGATCATGTAGTATTTGTCTCTCTGTGTCTGGCTTGTTTCACTTAGCATAATGTCTTCCAACTTCATCTATGTTATTGCAAATGGCAGAATCAAGGAAGATTTGTTGTTGTTGTTGTTTTACACATGAAGAATTTGGAAGACTTTCTAAAGGTGGCAACAGCAAGATGGTAGAATAGGAAGTCTATGGCTCTACTTTCACTGCCCAGCCAACAGAAGGATCCACTAGCAACTATCCACAAACCAGAACATCTTTTCAAAAATCCTACTACTTAGATACAACTCACATAGTCCCCAGAACTGAATGAAAACTGAATTAAAAGGATAAGAAGAACAGTCTCACTTTGACTGCACTGCTCCCCTCCCTCCCCCAAGTTGGCACAATGCCAGATGGAGAGGAATTCCTTGACCCAAAGTTTCTACTGGGGGAAAAAAGAACTGGAGACAGTTATCCAGCTTCCCTAACAATCTCATATAATTCGCAGGAAAGCTACTCCAGTCTCACTTCATGAGGAACACTGTGGGTAGGTAATAGCACAGCTAGACTGCCCAGGATCAGGTAAAAACAAAGGAAGGAAGCAGAGGTCACAGTGACCAGCATACAGATCTTGGTGGTACCTCTGCATTTCTGCCAGCCATGGAACCGGATGGAAGATACAAATCAACATGAAGCTGACCTCATGGTCTTCAGAAGCACAGTAGGAAGTTCAACGTAGCTTGAGTCCCCAGAGGGTTAGTCTTCATGCCCAGTCTCAGAGCCCACCCCAGTGACCCCACCGAGGCAGGGAGACCCCCAACTCCACCCATTGCAGATAAGCATAGGAGCTAGGCCTGAATGACTGGAGAAGTCAAGCAGCAGTTCCACTCAGCCCAAAAGCCCACTCAACCATCCTGCCAAGGCATGGAAACTCCTACCTCAGCACATTTTGGAGAAGCACAGGGGCCAGACCTACTTGATCCAGGAAGTCAAACAGCCACTCAACTCAGCCAAAAGCTTGTCACACAGCTCCACTGGGACAAGGAGGGAATCCTCAATCATGCATTTCAAAGAGCATGGCCTCTGGCTCTGTCCGTCCCAAGCAGTAACTATACCTAACCTCAGTGCCCAGCCTGGAGCCCTGTCCAACTGCAGATCCCAAATAGCAGAATTATCCAGCCAGGGAATACATCTTATTATCAGCCTGACCAGAAGCTTTGCAGTCCCTAGCCAGCAGCCCCTCCTTATACCAGTGCCCAACCACTGATATTGCTGGGCAGTGGAACCTAGCCAGCAGCCCCAGCTAAAAACAGAATTAAGGCAGCAGCCCGGCCAACTAGAGAGCCCACAAAAAGCTCTGCCTGCCTAGGGTCATTACCAGCTGGCCCTTTCAGAATCACAGTTAGACTAAACAGTGAAGGTCTATCCCTGCCAAAGAATACCTGTAAAGGCCAGCAGAGGAGGTTGTCTCCTCAAATATACAGACAACAATGCAAGGACACAAAAATTACAAAGAATCAGGAAATCATAACACTCTCAAAATAAACTAATAAAGCTCCAATAATGAACCCTAAAGAAATACAGATCTATCAAATGACTGAAAAGAATTCAGAATAATCATCTTAAAGATGTTCAGTGAACTAAAAGAATACACATTAAAAATTAAATAAAATTTGGAAAACAATACATGAACAAAGTGAGAAGTTTGACAAAGAAATAGACACAATTTCAAAAATAGAAATTCTAGACATAAAGATTACAGGCATGACTTAGAGATACTGTGGGTTCAGTTATAGACCACCACAATTTTATCATGAGGCACAGTAATTCAGTCACATCTTCAGGCTCTACTTACATTTCTGGTTCTTGCTATTTCTACCACATCGGCAATTATTTTTTCCACTGAAGTGTTGGACCCCTCAAAGTCATCCATGAGAGTTGAAATAAACTTCTTTCAAACTTCTGTTAATGTTGGTATTTGGAACTCCTTTCATGAAACACAAATATTCTTAATGGCATCCAGAATGGTGAATCCTTTCCAGAAGGTTTTTAATTTACTTTGCCCATATATCTCAGAGAAATTACTATTTTTGGCAGCTATAGCCTTATGAAATGTATTTCTTAAATAACAGGACTTGAAAGTTGAAATTACTCCTTGATCTATTGACTGCAGAATGGATGTTGTGCTAGCAAGCATGAAAACACTAATTTCCTTGTACATCTTCATCAGCACTCTCAGGAGACTGGGTGCACGGTCTATGAGTAGAAGTATTTTTAAAGAAATCGTGTTTTCTGAGCAATGGGTCTCAATGGTGAGTTATAAATATTCAGTAAATCATACTGTAAACAGATGTGCTACCATCCAGACTTTGTGTTTCTATTGATAGAGACCAGGCAGAGTCCATTTAGCATAATTAAGAGCCGTATGATTCTCAAAATGGTAAATGAGCATTGGCTTAAACTTTAACTGACCAATTGCATTCACTCCTAAGGAGGTAGTCAGTCTGTCCTTTGAAATTTTGAAGCTAGACTTTGACTTCTCTCTAGCTGTGAAAGCTCTACATGGCATCTTCTTCCAACATAAAGCTGTTCTGTCTTCATTGAAAATCTCTTGTTTAATGTGGCCGTCTTCATCAATGATCTTTGCTAAATCTAGGTAACTTGCTGCAGCTTCTACATCAGCATTTGCTGCTTCACCTTGCACTTTTATGCTATGAAGATTGCTTCTTTCCTTCAACCTCATGAACCAAGTTTTGCTAGCTTCCAACATTTTTCTGCAGCTTCCTTACCTCTCTCAGCCTTCACAGAATTGAAGAAAATGAAGGCCTTGTTCTGGCAAGGCTTTGGCTTAAAGGAATGTTGTGGCTGACTTGATCTTCTCTCAAAACCAGTAAAATTTTTTCCATAGCAGCTATATGGCTGTTTCACTTTGTTATTCATGTGTTCACTGGAGTAACACTTTTAATTTCCTTCTATAACTTTCCTTTTGCATTCACAAATTTGGCAAAAGGAATCTAGCTTTCAGCCTATCTGAGCTTTTGAAATATCTTCCTCACTAAGCTTAACCATTTTTAGCTTTTGATTTTTGGTGAGAGATGTGTGACTCTTCCTTTCACTTGAACACTTAGAAGTCATTGTCGGGTTATTAATTGGCCTAATTTCAATATTGTTGTGTCTCAGCAAAAAGGAAAACTTCAGGAAAGAGAGAGAGATGAAGGAATGGCCAGTTGGTGGAGCAGTTAGAACACACACAATATTTATTGATAACATTTACTGCCTTATATGGGTGTAGTTTGTGGCTCCCCAAACAATTATGATAGCGACATCAAAAATAACTGACCACAGGTCACCATAACAGATATAATAATAATAATAAATTGAAATATTGCAAGAATTACCAAATTGTGACACAGAGACATAAAATGAGCAAATGCCATTGAAAAAAATAGCAGCAATAAATTTGCCCAATGCAGGGTACCACAAACCTTTAATCTGTTAAAAATGCAATATCTGAAAAAAAAGCAAAATGCAATAAAATGAGGTAATCTTATGCAATGACTGAACTTATAAAAATGCAGTAAAAATGCATCAACAGAAGACTCAATCAAGCAGAGGAAAGAATTAGTGAGCTCAAAGACAGAACATTTAAAATTATCCAGTCAGAGGGGAATAAAAGACAAAAGAATGAAGAAATCCTATGGGAATTATGGAACTCCATTAAGAGACCAAACCTTTGCATAGCAGGAGTTGCAGAAGAAAAATAGGGAAAGGGAACCAGAAATCATATTTTTAAAAATAATGGCTGAAAACTTCCCTAATCTGGAAAAAGGTGTCAACATCCACATACTGGAGGTGTTGAAGTAATTCAACCCAAAGAGAAATTCAGCAAGACACATAATAATCAAAGTAATCAAAAATCAAAGACAAAGACAAAATGTTGAGAGCAGCAAAAGATAAGAAACATATCACATAAAAAGGAGTCCCAATATGACTATCAGCAGAATTCTCAGCAAAAAACCCTCAGGCCAAGAAAGAGTGGGATGACATAGTCAAAATGGCAGAGGTAAAAACACTACCCACCAATAATACCCAGGAAATCTGTCTTTCAGAAATCAGGAAGAAATAAAAATTTTCCTAAACAAAATCTAAGGGAGTTCATCACCACTAGACCTGCCTGACATAAACTGGTAAAGGGAGTTCCTTAAGCTGAAACAAAAAAGGCTGCTAATTAACATCATAAAACATACAAAAGCACAAAAGTCAATGGTATAAGTAAAACAGAGTAATATTCATAATAGTCTAGGACACTAATGATGGTGTGTAAAGCAATTTTATTCCTAGAATGGGGGTTAAAATAAAAGCTGTTGATAATAACTATAGTTAAAACAAATTGTCAAGGTGTACACTTTACAAAACTGTTGTAAATATTGGCATCGAAAACATAAAATGGGAATGCATAGAGAGTAAAAGTGTAAAGTTGCATGTAATCAAAGTAAAGTTGTTATCAGCTTGAAATAGCCTGCTATAAGTTGTTCTACGTTAGCCTCAGGATAACAAAGCAAACATCTGCAGTAGGAGCACAAAGCACAAATAGAAGGAATTCAAAACATATCGCTACAGAAAACCATCAAACCACAAAGGAAAAGAGCAAGAGAGAAAGACAAGAACTAATGATTAACAAAACACTCAGACAACAATTAACAAAGTGGCATTATTAAATTATCTGCTATCAATAATTACCTTGAATGTAAATGGATTAAATTCTCCAATAAAAAGACATAACATGACTATATATTAATAGACCAAAAAAAAAAAAAAACAAGGCCCAATTATAGGCTGTCTATAAGAAACTGGCCTCACTTTTAAGGACACACATAGACTAACAGTAAAAGATGGAAAAAGATATTTCACCCAAATAGAAACAAAAAGAGAGCAGAGGTAGCTATATAATCATCCTTTATATCTGCAAGGGGTTGGTTCCAGGAACCCTATGAATGCCAAAATTCACAAATGCTCAAGTCCCTTATATAAAATGGCATAGCATTTGCATATAACCTAGGTGCATCCTTCTGTATACTTTAAATCATTTCTAGATTATACATAATATCCAATGTAATGTAAATGCTACATAGATAACTTTTATACTGTGTTGGTTTTTTATTTTTATGTTTTATTCTTGTATTATTTTTATTGTATTTTTAAATATTTTTTATTTGCAATTAGTAAAATCTATAATGCAAAACCCATGCCTACAGAGGGCCAACTGTACTTATGTGAGACAAAATAGGCTTTAGGGCTTTGTAGAGTCTGAGCTGACTACGGGTGGAAGGGATCCCACAGTACAGCACAGCTGCTCTACCAAAACATGGCCAGACTGCTTCCTTAAGCAGGTTCCCAATCCCATTCCTCCTCACTGTGTGGGAACTCCCAAGTGGGCTTTCAGCCACCCCTGTTGGTGTTCTCTGGCCAAGAGAGATTTGTAATTTCCCTCAAACAGAGCTCCCAGAGGGAGGGGTGGGTCACCATCTTTGCTGTTTGAGTGACAGCCATTCCATCTTTTGGGCTTCAGGGTGTCTGAGGTGACTGGGGACTGAAGCAGACCCCTAACACAACACAGCTTCTCTACTGAAACATGGCAAGAGTGCTTTTTTAAGCAAGTCTCCAATCCTATTCCTCCTTATTGGGTAGGGCTTCCCAACTGGGGTCTCCAGCCACATCCTAGGGTGCCTTTGGGCTGGCAACAGGCCCATACCTACCTAGGACAAAGCATCCAGATGGAGGAATAGGCTGCCACCTTTGCTGTTTTGCAGCATTCATTGGCGAAACCTCTAGGTACCGGAATATCTGAGGCAACTAGGGACCAGAGTGTATCCCAAGCATACTGCAGCAGCCCTATGGAAAAGTGGCAAGACTGTTACATGGGTGTCCATTCCTGTATTTTCTCACCAGGCAGGTCCTCCAGGCCTGGGCCTCCAGCCACCCCCCACCAGAGCTATTGAGCCAGTAGCAACTCTAAGGGCAACTGAAAGCCTCTCTGCCACTCCCCCTGCCTTGCCACCCTCAGACTAACAATGGAACAAAGACCCTAAGTGTTTTATCCACACCTCCAACAAGCTGCAGTCAACACAAGAAGAGGAGGCTAGTCCATCTCCCATGGGTCTCACACACCCCCCACTGCTCATCACAAGACAGGGAACCTCTGGCTTGGGCCCACAGCATAGACCCTGCATCCTGGGCTGATTGCACTGGGCAAATGCTGACCTGCATCTCTCTGGGATAGAGGCCCCAGGAGACAAGCAAATGACCCTCAGCCACAACTAGTACTAAGATCCCTTCCTCGGCTGCCTCCAAGATGGGGGGAAACAAACACTGAGATTGCCCCAGAGCTGCAGTGGACAGCCCAGGAGTGCCAAATCATGATCTACAGCCAGCACTCAAGGGGAGAAGATCCCACACTTTCAGAGTATTGAGCAGGAACATGGCTGTAACTGTGAGGAAACATAGGGGAGCAACACGACCGAACAAAAGTCTACCAACTGACAAATAAGCCTACGTACCACCTGCTGGATCACAGTCTAATGCTTCAAAATGAAAAATACCTCCCTAATGTACCCCCTCTGAAACCAGAGACAAGAAGGCAGCTTCAAAGAAAAACTCTGCACAAAGCCTTAGCCTGGTGAAAACATCCAGAAAATAAGTCTATTGACTGTTTTCAATCTACACTGCAGTTAAAGGAACAGCCACATGCAGAGATGAGGAAGAATCAACACAAGAACTCTGGTAACTGTAATGGCCAGAGTGTCTGATGTCCTCCAAACAACCACACCAGTTCTCCAACAAGGGCTCTCAACCAGGCCAAACTGGCTGGGATGACAGAGATAGAATTCAGAACCAATGGATAGAAACAAACATTATCAAGATTCAGAGAATGGCAAAACCGAATCCAAGGAAAATAGGAATTACAATAAAGTGGGAGCTGAAGGACAAAACAGCCACTACAAAAAAGAACCTAATGGGTCTGACAGAGCTGAATAACACAATACAAGAGTTTCACAATGCAATCACAAGTATTAACAGCAGAATAAACCAAGCTGAGGAAAAAAAATCTCAGAACTTGAAGACTGGTTCTCTAAGACAGTCAGACAAAAATAAAAAAGAATAAAAAGGAAAAAACAAAACCTCCGCAAAGTATGGGAATTTGTGATGAGGTCTAATCTATGAATCATTGGCATCCCTGATGCTTTTCCTAAGGGGAAAAGCAAACAACTTGGAAAACATATTTCAGGATATAATCCATGAAAACTTCCTCAACCTTGCTAGAGAAGCTAATGATCAAATTCAGGAAATACAGAGAATTCCTACAAGATTCTACACAAAAAGACCATCCCAAAGACATATAATCATCAAATTTTCTACCATCAAAATGACAAAAAAAATGCTAAATGCAGCTAGAGAGAAAGGGCAGGTTACCTACAAAGGGAACCCCACTAGGCTAACAGCAAACCTCTCAGGTGATACCCTAAAAGCCAAAAGAGATTGGAGACCTCTATTCAACCATCATAGGGAAAAAAATCTTCAATCAAGAATTTCATATTTGGCCAAACTAAGCTTCCTAAGTGAAGAAATACAACCCTTTTCAGATTAGCAAATGTTGAGGGAATTCATTACCACCAGACCTGCCTTACAAGAGCTCTTGAAAGGAGCATTAAATGCAGAAAGGAAAGACTGCTACCTTCTAATACAAAAACACACTTAAACACACAGACCAGTGTCATTGTGAAGCAATTACAAAAACAAGCTAACATAATAACCAGCTAACAGCACAATGACAGAATCAAATCCACACATATCAATATTAATATTGAATGTAAATGGGCTAAATGCCTCACTTAAAAGGCACAGAGTGGAAAGGGGAATGAAAAAAATGCAAGACCCAGTGATATGCTGTCTTCAAGAGACACATCTCACAAGTAATGACAATCCTAGGCTCAAAATAAAGAGATGGAGGAAAATCTACCAAGCAAATAGAAAACAGAAAAAAGCAGGGTTTGCAATCCTAATTTCAGACAAAACAGATTTCAAACCAACAAAGAAAAAAAAAGACAAAGTAGGGCATTACATAATGGTAAAGGGTTCAATTCAACAGAAGACCTAACTATCCTAAATACATATGCACCCAACACAGAAGCACCCAGATTCATAAAGCAAGTTCTTAGAGACCTACAAAGAGATATAGACTCCCACACAATAATGGTGGGAGACTTCAAAGTGCCACTGATAGTATCAGACAGATCTTCAAGGCAGAAAATTAACAAAGATATTCAAGACCTAAACTCATCACTGGACATGGACCTGATGGACCTTTACAGAATTCTCCACAGAAAAACAACAAACTATACATTCTGCTCATTGTCACAGGGCACATAATCTAAAATCAACCACATAATTGGACCTAAAACAATCCTCAACTTATGTAAAAGAACCAAAATCTTATGAACACACTCTTGGACCACAGATCAATAAAAACAGAAGTCAAGACTAGGAAAATCATGCAAAACCATGCAATGACATGGAAATTAAATATGCTCCATAATGACTTTTGGGTACATCATGAAATTAAGGCAGAAATAAAGAAGTTATTTGAAAATAATGAAAACAAAGATCCATAACAGAATCTCTGGGACACACCTAAGGCAATGTTAAGAGGTAAATTCATAGCACTAAATCCCTACATCAAAAAGTTAGAAAGATCTCAAATTAACAACCTAACTTCACACCTGAAGGAATTAGAGAAGCAAGGACAAATCAACCCAAAGCAAGCAGAAGACAAGAAATAACAAAAAATCAGAGCTGAACTGAAGGAAATCAAGACATGAAAAACTATTCAAAAGATCAAGGAACTATGAGTTGGTTTTCTGAAAAAAATTAATAAAATAGGCCACTAGCTAGACTAATAATGAATAAAAGAGAAAAGACTCAAATAAAAACAATTAGAAATGATGAAGAGAATATTACTACTGACGTCACAGAAATAAAAAACAACCATCAGAAGTTACTACAAACCCCTCAATGCACACAAACTAGAAAACCAAGAAGAGATGAGTAAACTTGTGGACATATACAACCTCCCAAGACTGAGCCAGGAAGAAATTGAATCCCTTAACAGACCAATAATGAGCTCCAAAAGTGAATTAGTAGTAAGTAACCTATCAACCAAAAAAAGTCTGGAAACTGGTGAATTCACAGACAAATTCTACCAGATGTACAAAGAACAGCTGGTACCATTCCTACTAAAACTATTCAAAAAATTTGAGGAGGGACTCCTCCCCAACTCATTCAATGAAGCCAAGATCACCTTGATACCAAAACTTGACAGAGACACAATGAAAAAAGAAAACTTCAGGCCAATACCTGTGATGAACATCCATGCAAAAATCATCAACAAAATACTTACAAACCAAAATCACTAACACATCAAAAAGCTAATCCACCATGATCAAGTAGCCTTCATCCTCAGGATGCAAGGTTGGTTCAGCATACAAAAATTAATAAATGTGATTCATCACATAAACAGAACTAAAGACAAAAACCACGTGATTATCTCAATAAATGCAGAAAAGGCTTTTAATAAAATTCAACATCCCTTCATGTTAAAAATTCTCAATAAACTAGGTATTGAAGGAACATACTTCAAAATGATGAGAGCTATCTCTGACAAACCCACAGCCAACATTTTACTGAATGGGTAAAAGCTGGAAGCATATCCATTAAAAACCAGCACAAGACAAGGATGCACTATCTCATCATTCCTATTCAACATAGCATCAGAAGTCCCAGCCAGGGCAGTCAGGCAAGAGAAAGAAATAAAGTGCATCTAAATAGGAAGAGAGAAAGTTAAACTATCTCTGTTTGCAGATGACATGATTTTATTTCTAGAAAACCCCATAGTCTCAGCCCAAAAGCTCCTCCAGCTGAGAAACACTTCAGCAAAGTTGCAGGATACAAAATCAATGTACAAAAATCATTAGCATTCCTATACACCAACAGCAGCCAAACCTAGAGCCAAATCAGAAAGGCAATTTTATTCACAATTGCCACAAAAAAATAAAATACCTAGAAATACAGCTAACCATCGAGGTGAAAGAGCTCTGCAATGAGAATTACAAAACACTCCTCAAAAAAATTAGAAAGACACAAACAAATGGAAACACTCCCCATACTCATGAATAGCAAGAAACAATATAATTAAAATGGCTATATTACCCAAAGCAATTTACAAATTCAATGCTGTTTCTATCAAACTACCAATGACATTCTTCACAGAACTAGAAAAAACTATTTTAAAATTTATATGAAACCAAAAAAAAAAAAAGAGCCTGAATAGGCAAGGCAATACAAGGCAAAAAGAACAAAGCTGGAAGCATCATGTTACCCAACCTCAAACTATACTACAAGGCTACAGTAATCAAAACAGCATGGTTCTGATACAAAAACAAGCACATAGACCAATGGAAGAGAATAGAGAACCCAGAAATAAGACTGTACATCTACAATCATCTGATCTTTGACAAACCTGACAAAAACAAGTAATGGATAGACTCACTATTCAATAAATGGTGTTGGGATAACTGGATAGCCATATGCAGAAGATTGAAGCTGGACCCCTTCCTTACACCATATACAAAAATTAACTCAGGATGGATTAAAGTCTTAAATTTAAAACCCAAAACTATGAAAATCCTGGAAGATAACTTAGGCAATATTATTCTGGATATAGGAATGGGCAAAAATTTCATGACAGAGACACCAAAAGCAATCATAACAAAAGCAAATATTGACAAATGGAATCTAATTAGATTTAAGAGCTTCTGCACAGCAAAAGAAACTATCAACAGGGTCAATAGACAACCTACAGAATGGGAAAAAATATTAGCAAACTATGCATCTCACAAAGATCTGATATCCAGCATTTGTAAGAAACTTAAAGAAATTTAAACATGAAAAAACAAATAACTCCATTAAAAAGTGAGCAAAGGACATGAACAGACAATTCTCAAAAAAATGCATACATGCAGCCAACAAACATATGAAAAAAGCTTAATATCACTAATCATTAGAGAAATGCAAATCAAAACCACAATAAGATACCATCTCACACCAGTCAGAATGGCCATTATTAAAAAGTCAAAAAAAAAAACAGATGTGGCAAGGTTGTGGAGAAAAGGAAATACATATACACTCTTGGTCAGAGTGTAAATTAGTTCAACCATTGTGGAAAGTAGCTCTTCAAAAAGCTAAAAGCAGAACTACCATTGGACCCAGCAATCCCATTACTGGGTATATACCCAGAGGAATATAAATTACTATACCATAAAGGCATATGCACACAAATGTTCATTGCAGCACTATTGACAATAGCAAAGACATGAAATCAACATAAATCTCCATCAATGACAGACTGGATAAAGAAAATATGATACACATAAACCATGGAATACTATGCAGCCATTAAAAAAGAATAAGATCATATCTTTTGTGGGAACATAGATGGAGCTGGAGGCTATTATTCCTAGCAAACTAATGCAGGAACAGAAAACCAAATACTGCATGTTCTTCTTATAAGTGGGGTTAAGTGATAAGAATTTATGAACACAAAGAAGGAAATAACAGACACAAGGGTCTACTTGCTGGGAAAGGTTGGCAGGAGGGAGAGGAGCAGAAAGGACAATCATTGGGTACTGGGATTAATGCCTGGATGATGAAATAATACGCACAACAAACCCCCATGACATGTGTTTACCTATGTAACAAACATTCACATGTACCCCCAAATCTAAAATAAAAGTGAAAAAAAATTAAAACATAGACCTTAAGTCAAAAACTGTAAAAAGAGATAAAGAAAGACATTATATAATGATAAAGGGGTCAATTCCTCAAAAGCATACAACAATTATAAATATATATGCAGCCAATATCAGAACACCTAAATGTATAAAACAAATATTAAAGAAGCTAAAGGGAGAGATAGATTGCAATACAATATTTGTATGGGAATTTAATACCTTACTTTCAACAATGGACAAATCATCCAGGCAGAAAATTAACAGCAACACATTGGACTTGAACAACACTTTGTACCAAATGAACCTAACAGACACACATAGAACATTCCATCTAACAACAAGAGAACATACATTCTCCTCAGTGAACAAGGAATTCTCCAGAGTAGATCACATGTTAGAATACAAAATGATCCTTAGCAAATTTAAGAAGATTGAAATCATATCAAGTATCTTTTCAGATTACAATGGTATAAAACTAGGAATCAATAATAGGAGAAACTTCAGAAAATTCACAAATATAGGAAATTAAACAACATGCTCCTGCAAAATCAATGATCCAATGAAGAAATTGAAAGGGAAATCAAAACTATCCTGAGAAAAGCAAAAATGGAAACCCAATATACCAAAACTTATGGGATATAGCAAAAGCAGTTCTAAGAGAAAAGCTTATAAATAAATGCCTACATGAAAAAGAAAAAAAGATCTAAAATAAACAACTTGATGTTACTCCTCAAGGAGCTAGGAAAAGAAGGACAAACTAAGCCCAGAGTTAACAGAAAGAAGAAAACAGTAATAGTCAGAGCAGAAATAACTAATATAGAGACAAGAAATCAATACAAAAGATCAACAAAACTGAAAGTTCGATTTTTGAAAAGAAAAGCAAAATCAACAAACCTTTAGCTAGACCAAGAAAAAAGAGAGAAGACTCAAATAAAGTCACAAATGAAAACAGAGACATTACAATGGATACCACAGAAATACAAAAGATTATAAGAGCCTACTATGAAAAATTATATGCCAACAAATTAGATAACATGGAAATAATAAATTCTTTTTTTATTATACTTTAAGTGCTGGGATACATGTGCAGAATATGAACATTTGTTACATAGGTATACATGTGCCATGGTGGTTTGCTGCACCCATCGACCCATCATCTAGGTTTTAAGCCCTGCATGCATTAGGTATTTATTGTAATGTTCTCCCTCCCCTTGCCCCCCATACCCCAACAGGCCCTGGCATGTGATGTTTCCCTCCCTGTGTTCATGTATTCCATGGGTCAGCTCCCACTTATAAGTGAGAACATGCAGTGTTTGCTTTTCTGTTTCTGTGTTAGATTGCTGAGAATGATGGCTTCCAGCTTTATCCATGTCTCTGCAAAGGACATGAACTCATCTTTTTTATGGCTGCATAGTATTCCATGTTGTATATGTGCCACATTTTCTGTATCCAATCTGTTGTTGATGGGCATTTGGGTTGGTTCCAAGTCTTTGCTATTGTGAATAGTCCTGCAATAAACATATGTGTGCATGTGTCTTTATAGAAGAATGATTTATAATCCTTTGGGTGTATCCCAGTAATGGGATTACTGGGTCAAATGGTATTTCTGGTTCTAGATCCTTGAGGAATCACCACACTGTCTTCCACAATGGTTGAAATAATTTATATTCCCACCAACAGTGCAAAAGCATTCCTATTTCTCCACATTCTCTCCAACATCTGTTGTTTCCTGACTTTTTAATGATCTCCATTCTAACTGGCATGAAATGGTATCTCATTGTGGTTTTGATTTGTATTTCTCTAATGACAAGTGATAATGAGCTTTTTTTCAAATGTTTGTTGGCCACATAAATGTCTTCTTTTGAGAAGTGTCTGTTCATATCCTTTGCCCACTTTTTCATGGGGTTGTTTTTTTTTTCTTATAAATTTGTTAAGTTCCTTGTAGATTCTGGATATTAGACTTTTGTCAGATGAATAGATTGCAAAAATTTTCTCCCATTTTCTAGGTTGTCTTCACTCTGATGATAGTTTATTTTGCTGTGCAGAAGCTCTTTAGTTTAATTAGATCCCATTTGTCAATTTTGGGGTTTTTTTGCAATTAGTTTTGGTGTTTTAGTCATGAAGTCTTTGCCCATGCCTAGGTCCTGACTGGTACTGCCTAGGTTTTCTTCTAGTGTTTTTATGGTTTTAGGTTTTATGTTTAAGTATTTAATCCATCTTGAGTTAATTTTTGTATAAGGAGTAAGGAAGGGGTCCAGTTTCCATTTTCTGCATATGGCTAGCCAGTTTTCCCAACACCTTTTATTAAATAGGGAATCCTTTCCCCATTGCTTGTTTTTGTCAGGTTTGTCAAAGATCAGATTGTTGTAGATGTGAGGGTTTATTTCTGAGGCCTCTGTTCTGTTCCATTCATCTATATATCTGTTTTGGTACCAGTACCATGCTGTTTGGGTTACTGTAGTCTTGTAGTATAGTTTGAAGTCAAGTACTATGATGTCTCTGGGTTTGCTCTTTTTGCTTAGGATTGTCTTGGCTATAGGAACTCTTTTTTGGTTCCATATGAAATTCAAAGTACTTTTTTCTAGCTCTGTGAAGAAAGTCAATGGTAGCTTGATGGGAATAGCATTGAATCTATAAACTACTTGGGCAGTATGGCCATTTTCATGATACTGATTCTTCCTATCCATGAGCATGGAATATTTTTCCATTTGTTTGTGTCCTCTCTTATTTCCTTGAGCAGTGGTTTGTAGTTCTCCTTGAAGAGGTTCTGCACATCCCTTGTAAGTTGGATTCCTGGGTATTTTATTTTCTTTGTAGCAATTGTGAGTGGTAGTTCATTCATGATTTGGCTCTCTTTTTTTCTATTATTGGTATATAGGAATGCTTGTGATTTTTGCACATTGATTTTGTATCCTGAGACTTTGCTGAAGTTGCTTATCAGCTTAAGAAGTTTTGGGGTTGAGACACTGGAGTTTTCTAAATGTACAATCATGTCATCTGCAAACACAGACAATTTGACTGCCTCTCTTCCTATTTGAATACCCTTTACTTCTTTCTCTTGCCAGATTGCCCTTGCTGCACTTCCAATACTATATTGAATAAGAGTGGTGAGAAAGGGCATCCTTGTTTTGTGATGGTTTTCAAAGGGAATGCTTCCAGCATTTGCCCATTCAGTATGATATTGGCTATGGGTTTGTCATAAATAGCTCTTATTATTTTGAGATATGTTCTATCAGTACCTAGTTTGTTGAGTGTTTTTAGGGTGAAGGGGTGTTGAATTTTATCAAAGAATTTTTCTGCATCTATTGAGATAATCATGTGGTTTTTGTCATTGGTTCTGTTTATGTGATGGATTACATTTATTGATTTGCAAATGTTGAACCAGTCTTACATCCCAGGGATGAAGTCAACTTGATCATGGTGGATCATCTTTTGATGTGCTACTGGATTGGGTTTGCCAGTATTTTATTGAGGATTTTCACATCAATGTTCATCAGGGATATTGAACTGAAATTTTGTTTTTTGTTGTGTCTCTGCCAGGTTTGGGTGTCAGGATGATGCTGGCCTCATAAAATGAGTTAGGGAGGAGTCCCTCTTTTTCTATTGTTTGGAATAGTTTCAGAAAGAATGGTACCAGCTCCTCTTTGTACATCTAGTAGAATTCAGCTGTGAATTTGTCTGGTCCTGGGCTTTTTTTGGTTGGTAGGCTTTTAATTATTGCATCAATTTCAGAACTTGTTATTGGTCCATTCAGGGATTCAACTTCTTCCTGGTTTAGTCTTGGTAAGGTGTATGTGTCCAGGAATTTATCCATTTGTTCTAGCTTTTCTAGTTTATTTGTGTAGAAGTGTGTATAGTATTCTATGATGGTAGTTTTATTTCTATGAGATCAGTGGTGAATCCCCTTTATCATTTTTTATTGTATCTATTTGATTCTTCTCTCTTTTCTTCTTTATTAGTCTGGCTAGCAGTCTATCTATTTTGTTAATCTTTTTGAAAAATCAGCTCCTGGATTTATTGCTTTTTTGAAGGGTTTTTCGTGTGTCTCTCCTTCAGTTCTGCTCTGATCTTAGTTATTTCTTGTCTTCTGCTAGCTTTTGAATTTGTTTGCTCTTGCTTCTCGAGTTCTTTTACTTTTGATGTTAGGGAGTCAATTTTAGATCATTCCTGCTTTCCAATGTGGGCATTTAGTGCTATAAATTTCCCTCTTAACACTGCTTTAGCTGCGTCCCAGAGATTCCAATATGTTGTGTCTTTGTTCTCAATGGTTTCAAAGAACTTATTTATTTCTGCCTTAATTTTGTTATTTAGCCAGTAGTCTTTCAGGAGCAGGTTGTTCAGTTTCCAAGTAGATGTGCAGCTTTGAGTGAGTTTCTTTATTATTATTATTATTATTATTATAGTTTAAGTTTTAGGGTACATGTGCACAATGTGCAGGTTTGTTACATATGTATACATGTGCCATGTTGGTGTGCTGCACCCATTAACTGATCATTTAGCATTAGGTATATCTCCTAATGCTATCCCTCCCCCCTCCCCCCCCACAACAGTCCCTGGAGTGTGATGTTCCCCTTCCTGTGTCCTGAGTTCTAATTTGATTGCACTGTAGTGTGAGAGAATGTTTGTTATGATTTCCATTTTTTGCATTTGCTGAGGAGTGTTTTACTTCCAATTATGTGGTCAATTTTAGAATAAGTGTGATGTGGTGCTGAGAAGAATGAATATTCTATTAATTTTGGGTGGAAAGTTCTGTATATGTCCATTAGGTCTGCTTGGTCCAGAGCTGAGCTCAAGTCCTCAATATCCTTGTTAATTTTCTGTTTTGTTGATTTGTCCAATATTGACAGTGGAGTGTTAAAGTCTCCCACTATTATTGTGTGGGAGTCTAAGTCTCTTTGTAAGTCTCTAAGAACTTGTTTTATCAATCTGGGTGCTCCTGTATTAGGTGCATATATATTTAGGATAGTTAGCTCTTCTTGTTGAATTGAGCCCTTTACCATTATGTAATGCCATTCTTTATCTTTTTAAATTTTTGTTGGTTTAAAGTTGGTTTGTTTTATCAGAGACTAGGATTGCAACCCCTGCTCTTTTTTGCTTTTCATTTGCTTGGTAAATATTCCTCTATTCCTTTATTTTGAGCCTATGTGTGTCTTTGCATGTGAGATGGGTCTCCTGAATATAGCACACAGATAGGACTTGACTCTTTGTCCAATTTGCCAGTCTGTGTCTTTTAATTGGGGCATTTAGCCCTTTTTCATTCAAGGTTAATATTGTTATGTGTGAATTGGATCATGTCATCCTGATTCTAGCTGGTTATTTTTCACATTAGTTGATGCAGTTTCTTCATAGTGTCATTGGTCTTTATATTTTGGTATGTTTTTGCAGTGGCCGATACCAGTTTTTCCTTTCCATATTTAGTACTTCCTGCAGGAGCTCTGGTAAGGCAGGCCTGGTAGTGACAAAATCCCTCAGCATTTGCTTGTCTCAGAAGTATTTTATTTCTTCTTCACTAATGAAGCTTAGTGTGGCTGGATATGAAATTCTGGGTTGAAAATTATTTTATTTAAGAATGTCAAATATTGGCCCTCACTCTCTTCTGACTTGTAAGGTTTCTGCAGAGAGATCCACTATTAGTCTAGTGGGCTTCCCTTTGTAGGCAACTTGACCCTTCTCTCTGGCTGTCCTTAACAGTTTTTCTTTTGTTTCAACCTTGAAGAATATGACAATTTTGTGTCTTGGGGTTGCTCTTCTTGAGGAGTATCTCAGTGGTGTTCTCTGTATTTCCTGAATTTGCATTCATTTTGCTTTGGATTGCTTTGGTTATTCAGGCTCTTTTTTGGCTCTAAGTGAATTTTAGAATAGTTTTTTGCTAGTTCTGTGAAAAATAACATTGGTAGTTTTATATGAATAGCATTGAATCTGTAGATTGCTTTGAGCAGTATGGCCATTTAAACAATATTGAATCTTCCAATCCATGAGCATGGAATATTTTTCCATTTGTTTTTGTCATTCATGATGTCTTTTAGCCATGTTTTGTAGTTCTTCTTAGGGAGACCTTTCACCTCCTTGGTTAGACGTCTTCCTAAGTATTTTATTTTTTGTGTGACTATTATAAATGAGATTGCATTCTTGATTTGGCTCTCAGCTTGAATATTATTGGTGTACAGAAATGTCACTGATCTTTGTACATTGATTTCATATCCTGAAACTTTATTGAAGCCATTTATCAGTTCCAGGAGCTTTTTGGCAGTCATTAGGGTTTTCTAAGTACAGAATCATGTTGTACACAAGAAGAGATAGCTTGACTTCTTATTTTCCTATTTGGATGCCTTTTATTTCTTTCTCTTGCCTAATTGCTCTGGCTAGGACTTTTTGGTGTCATTGTTGTTGTTTGTTTTTGTTTTTGTTTTTGTTTTTGTTTTGAGACAGGGTCTCATTTTGTCATCCAGGATGGAGTGCAGTGGTGTGATCATGCCTTACTGCAGCCTCAACCTCAAGTGATCCTCCCACTAAATCTTGAGTACAGGCATATGCCAACATACATAGCTAATTTTTAAAAAAATTTTGTAGAGATGGGGTCTCCCTATGTTGCCCAGGCTGGTCTTGAACTCCTGGGCTCAAGAAATTTTCCCTCCTGGGCCTCCCAAAGCACTGGAATTACAGACATGAACCACCATGTCCAGTCTATTTTTGTCATACATCTAATTTAGCCATGCAGTTAGCCCATTTAACTTTTGTCTCTTTAAGATAATACTTAAATTTTCACTCACTGTGTTTCAAGTATATGTCCTTATTTTACATGTGCTATTATCTATAAGTATAATTGATAATTAAAGAATTTCTACATAATTATTCTAGTGCAACTGAGATATATATATCTTCAAATTTCAAAAATATTCAGTTATGTTATTTCACTGGAAAATGTAACAGATTCTTTAAAGCTGTGGGCTATTTGGTACACTAAACTGCTCCAAAGTATAGTGTCAGTTCAAATTCAGAAGTGAATATTTTTTAAGTTTATATTTATATGCCTCTAAAACTGTCTAATGATAATTCAGGTCATGCTTTTTCATTGGTTGACATTAAAAATCTATTATTTTATCTCCATCGAACTTAATTACATGCTAGTTTGCTCAAAGTACCATGACCAGTAATAAATTAAATATATTCCTGGCAAGTCTATTCAAAAAGAATATCTCTCTCATTCCCATTAAATGACACTCATATTATAATTATAATTCCAAAGGTAAAGAGGGACATTTTCTAAATATATTTTGACGATCAATTTTTTTATATTCACATATCACATCTCCAGCACAAATACCTAATTAGAAATTTTCCTTATCTTAATCTTTGATAATCATCACTTCTCTCACAAAGTAAAAATATACAACTACAGTCTTTAGTCATCATGATAGTTTATTGTGATTAGAGCCCTTGTCACCAAGTAACCCTGCCTATAGTTAGAATAATTCTTCACTTACAGACTTATTTTCAGGCCACCTAACTAGCTATGTGGATATATAATGACATATATCCACCACATAAGACACTAAATTTTAAGAAAAGAACATAAAAATGCTCAAGAATCATTACACTACAAGGAAAACAGCATTATGTACTAGAAAAAACACAGACCTAAAGCAAATAAATACTCTTGGGTAATATCATTGTTGTCATAGTAAGCATGTGAGAGGCACAGAACTTCACAAAGGATGAAAAAAGATGCTGAGCTTGTGTGTCTCATGGCTTCCCAGAGAAGTCATCCTATCCAGAGTTTCACAGGCTGAATAGGGAATTGCTACATAGATGAGGGGGGATTGTGAGCATGTGCTGGGCTCAGAGGCCAGACACATCACGGTGGTCTTGGGAAACCACAAGTCTAGTACTGTTGCTTCCAAAAGTGTGAAAGCCTGGGGGAGGTTAACAGGGGCCAGACCACACATGGCCTCACAGATCATGCTAAGAAGCTTGAATTTAATTATGTGGGTAACGGGAATTACTAAAAGGTTTTCACAAAGGAGGCCAGTCAGGAGCTCTTTCTTTAGTCCAGGTAAGAAATGACAGAATTTTATCAAGTGACACCAGCAAAACAAATGGAAAGATGGAATTTATACAAGTGTAGGTTATAAAATGGACAGATCTTGGTGTCTGGTTAGAAGTTCAACCTGAGGTGTGGCAGGAAAGGGAGAGACAAGCAGAGCATGAGTCCCAGGTAGAACCTGACTCAGGTAAGAACCCAGTCCAACCTCTGCCATGCATTGTGCACCTCAGTGTCCCCACCTCTCAGAGAAGGAGTGAGACAAGATTATCTCTAAGGTCCCTTCCAGCACAAACATGTTGCAATCCTACCTTATGAATCTGCCTTTCTGTAGCACAGAGAGAGGACCAGCTCCAGTGTTAGGCAGAAGGGTGGAGGGACAAATATCACTCAAAAAAAAAAAAAAAAAAAAGCCCAGGCTTGCCATTAAAGGCACTGAATGCAAATAGCCACAAATTATTAAACATCTTTAAATGTGGACCTATTTGATAAGTTTGAGGTCTTATCATCTAACCATCTCATGTCTGAGAGGAAATAAGATTGTACGTTCTTTAAGAAAGACATCAATTTCTTGTGGTATTCATTATCTACTACACTGTGCCTGCTTAACCCTAAAAAAAAAAAAATCAAATGTGGTTGCTTGATTATAATGTTCCGGGCATTTGTAATATTGTTCTGCATTGGAAATGAATTTTACTTATATCATCATCTGAGAGACCATGTAGTAATACATAACATATTCAAATTGCCTGCCACACAGACTGCAAAAGTCTGAGTTTTCTCTCTCCCTCTACAAAAGACAAACAAGCAAACAACAAATCCTCAAGGGTCTTGTAAATGTTACAGGAAGTTTGTAAGCTAAGTAGATTTTTGCAATGCTAACGATTTTTCATCTTTCTTGCCGAGACTCATTTACTTACTCAAAATAGCAACATTCCTTTTCCTTATATATATTTCATTTTCCTTCTCCAAAGCCAGAGTTTAAGTACACAATTCTGAAAATTGTCAGACAATCAGCCTGATTCTCCCTGTGGCTAAGCTACTCCATAATTATAAGTTAGACATCCTCTTAGGTCACTAGGGTCTCAAATCTGTGAATATTTATAAAATAGTCTCCCCAGTGAGCAAATAAATGTTAATGCTTCTACCAAAGGTGATTAACAAAAAAACTTATTCTCATGAAGAAATGCATAATTGTAATAAGATCAGAAATTAACTCAAACTCCAATAACAATTAACTTAGAATTGTTTTTAGTGTAGGAAATATTATTGCAAGCTTTAGTCTGTGAGTTATAGTGTTTCTAAGACAAAAACCTCAAAAAGCATTAACATGCAGTTCTCGAAGGTTTCTGCCAGAACTCCATTTATGCATACAACTAATTCACTTATCCTACCATATGTATTCATTCAAAACACATGTTGAATTCCTTTTATAAGCAAAGAACCCAGTATACAGAACACTGGCATGGTCCCTAGCCTCAGAAATTAAAGTCGCCAAGTCGCCTCCTGGCGGAGACAGATAGTCAACAAGAAGTATTATAAATATCGTTTCTCCCCAAGGCTGACCCCCAGCCTCACTCCTAGCAGCTTCCACCTGCTGAGTTGAAGGTACCCATGTTGTCTGAGCAGCTATTCAACTTTTTATTACACTGATGGAGGTATTGGGCAAGGTACTAGAAAGAAAAAGAAAAGCCAGAAAATCTAGAAATGTTAATGATATTTAGAGTAGAAATAACAGAGCTACTTCTGGGAGGAAAAGAGCTGCTACTATAAGAGAGGAAACAGCTCTATATACACTGTGTTTTGACCAATGTTGCTGACCTGATGGAAAAACAAGGACTACTGAATTTATCCCCCTGCCATAAACAACTAGAAAAATGGAAAAAACATGAAACAATGGCTTTGTGTTTTCTCAAGAGCAGGCAGTCAAAATTTTGAGGTTTTTTTTTAATAAAGTGCCAGATTTCCTTGAATGTGAGCTTTAATGGTTGGCCTTGTTTGTGTTATAGTTGGACAGCTACTAGCCATCAGAGATTTAGAGCCAAAGTGCAGTACTCACCTTGCCTCAGACAAAATATTCACTGCATATTTGTGCAAAAGGAACACCTTTACTCTGGCAGAAGGAATATTGCAATTACAGGGTACAGAGATACAAAGTGGCCATTCTTAGACATTTACACAGAGCCAGAGAGAAATAATGAATACTACTCCAAGAATTCTTGGTAGGTTCACTAAACTGAAGAAGCTGAAGTAATGAAGCTTTCTAGCAACTCAGCTTCCATGGATATCATATTTCTTAAGAAATTAGGATCTCTGGATGAAGAAGGTGATCAATGGCAGACAAGCTGGGACTACTTCAAGGCCTTTGCTGCATTTCAACATCTGAGATCAGACTGCTGAAGATTCAGCTGCCACCATGAGTCAATTGGGTAAGCACACATAGGAAAAAGAATGCTACTTGAAATTTGGGAAAGGTAGGTAAGTTTCCTAGCAGGCATTGGGACTGAGAAAACAAGAGGCTGAGTCAGTTTTAGAGCATGCCACAGAAATGATGCCCACACGAATGACAAACATGAGAGAGAAATGCTGCTCTCTAAGCAGGAGGGACTGGGCTGCACTAGGTATTATGCATGTCATCAAACTGCTCAGGATCTCTGTGTCTGTGGTAGACAGCTTCACAGTTCCACAAAGAGTATACAGCAGAGTAGAGAACACCTGGGATTTACAGTCTGATCTCATAAACCTGAGCCTAAGTGACCTAAATCAAAGTTCACGACCTGGTTGTACTTGACAGGTAGAATATTTTATTTGATCTGCACAATGTTTTAGAAATCGGAACATTTCTCACAAAAATCTATACTGTTGCATTCTCTGAAAAGATTAGAAAATCTAGAACACTAAATAATGGCAGCCAGACTTTTCTAAATGGAGCATGGACCCACCAGTCCCCTCAGTCTCTCTCTTCTCTATGCTGGTTCATCCAATATGGCAGACATTACTCCTCTGCTTCTTCCTTGGAAATAGCTGGCTTTCTTTAAGGCAGCAATGATGCCAGCATCCAGAAAAATACTTACTTTGGAAAACATCCTTTTTCAGCAAATGGTGGCCATGTGACAATGTTCTGGCCAGTAAAACATCAGGAAGTTATAGGAAGGCCTTACTTTTCCTCCTTAAAAATGTGCCGTTGTGTGTGTGTGTGCGCGCACGCACGCAAAGTGGCAGATGGAGGCATTGCAAGCGTACTTCTCCCACTTGGAAGGACAAAGTAGTGTGTAGAGATTCACACTGTGAACTTTTTTTTTCAAGAAGCAATGCAGGAACTAAACAGGAAAACCAAAGGAATCCACAGATCCTTTGAAGGAAACGATAAGCTACAGCCTATACTGTAATTCAAGTGAAGGATTGTGAGTCCCCAGAGTGTGAAAGGGGGAGAGACTGCCTCCAGGATATACACCCCTGTGGGGGAGCCTGAAAGTCCAAGCCATGGGGGAAGACCTTAACCCTACAGAGCACAGAAACTGACTTAAGGAGAGTCCTGGAATACAAAAGTAGGAGAACCAGTGGGAAGAACCTTGAGTGTACTCTCAATCTCCAGCACAGACCAAGGGAAGTCATTCCTTATTGGTCATCATAGAAGACCCTTCAGAAGTCAGCCAAATAGTTCAGGTAGTGGTCACAGGTTGAAAGAAGCCCCTACCTGGGTTTCATGATATAACCTCAGGTGGGGACAAACTCCTTTGGCCAGGGACAGGGTGGGGGCTGGGGGAAGAGGGGACACAAGTGAAAAGTGGACTGCAGCTGTGAGTGCAGAAGCTGGGCACCAGTCTTTGCAGGTGGATTGGGAAGTATGTGGCCTGAAATCTGTGGTTGCTATCTTTACAGGGAGAGCTTTTGACCTGGGGCAGTTGCGAGTTCTGTGTGCAGGCTGCCTAGAACGTAGCTCACTGCTGCCAGTGGAACACTGAAGGAGATGATCTGCCTTGCCAAGTGTATGGGATCTGTGTGGGGCTGACTGCCACCTGCTACTCCCTACTCTCTGTGTGAGCTTGTCTGTGCAGGAGAGGCAGCAACACTCCCCTCTAGAACATCAACCCAGTGGCCTGAGAACCACCCCTATCCCCCAAAACCCACAGAGGCTGCTGCTTGCCCTGCACATGGAGACTCAGAGAGCAAACCCACCTGACCAGCCCCTACCTGGCTTTGCCCTGCCACCCACCCTGGTAGCTTAACACAAAGGACAGAAAGTTTTGGGAGCTCTATGGCATTACCCATTGCCTGAGGAACTAGAGTACCCACCCAGGGCAACGCAGGCAAGCAAAAATCCCGCTGCTACTACCCCAGCTGGTGCTTTTTAGCAAGTGCCACCTACTGGCTGGATGCCAACCAACAAAGACCATTACAGCATCTCCTAGTAGAATAACACTGTGCCCAGGAAGGAGAAAACAGCTGCATGACCTCAGCTATCACCACTGCCTGTACCACTCTGACTAATCTGGAGGTCCTGAGTCTGTCCACATGACCAGTTCATTACTACTATAACCAGCACTTGAGAAAGCCAACACACTAAGATTATCAATGAGACTTGAGGAGAAGTCACATCACTGGATCCCTTGCAACACCAGCCTGGAGTGTGGCAACTTCACTGGGTGGCTAGATCCAGAGGAGCAACAACACTCAGAGTAATCTGGCTCCCAGGGACTCCCACTCCTAAGGGAAGGGGGAGTACACCACATCATGAAAACACCCTGTAGGACAAAAGAATCTAGAGAGCAGGCCTTCAGCACCAGATCTTTCTGCTTGTGGGAAGTTTCAGCAGAAGCACAATTGCAGTGCTGTGTTCAGCAGGCAAACTTTGCAGCTCTAATCCAACAGTCAGACAGCCCTAGTGCACATGAAGGGACTTGGAGAAGTGGAGGTCTTTCCTCCCTGGTGCACAACCACAAGCACAGTTGGGGCTTCTCTCACAGGAGCTTAGTGTGGGTGCAACTATAGACAGCCTTTCTGGAACACATCAGGGTGACCACATACCTACAGGAGGAGCATCCTCCAGGTTCAGGCTTGCATGAGAAATAGTCACAATTGCTCTCTACTTGAAACATCAACATTACTACAGACAAAAAGAGGTGCCTGTCTGATATGAATAGCCAGAGCACTGGGACAGGAGTGTGCCTGAGAGGTAGATAGCTTTCCTGCTGATCTGGCAGTGGAGCTGAGGTGGATCCAACCCTTCTCCCTGATAAGACCAGGTCAGCAAGAAAGCTCTCTACCTCTCAGGCACAAATGGATTTAACAGATGTTTACAGAAAATTCTACCTAACACCTGCAGAATATACATTCTTATCAGCATATGGAACATTCTCCAACATAGACCATATGATAGACCACAAAACAAGTCTCAATAAATATTTAAAAATTGAAGTCATATCAAGTATTTTCTCAGACCACAGCAGAATAAAATTAAAAATCAACTCCAAAAGTAACCCTATACAAATAATCTGCTCCTGAATTATTTTGGGGTTAACAATGAAATCAAGATGGACATTTAAAAATTCTTTGAATTAATAATAATGATGATACAAGTTATCAAAACCTCTGGGATACAGCAAAAAGCAGTGCTAAGATGAAAGTTTATAGTGCTAAATGCCTACCTCAAAAAGTCAAGTCTGAAAGAGCACAAGGTGACAACTCAATGTCACATTTCGAGAAACTAGAGAAACAAGGAAAAAAACCCAAAGCTAGCAGAAGAAAAGAAATAACAAAGATCAGAGCAGAACTCAATGAAATTCAAAAAAAAAATACAAAAGATAAATGAAACAAAAAGCTGGTTCTTTGAAAAGATAAACAAAATAGATATACCATTAGCTAGACTAACCAAGGAAAAAAAGAGAGAAGCTCCAAATAAGCTCAATTAGAAATGAAACTGGGATTGCAACTCCAACTGGGATGTACAGAGCAGCATGTAGAGGCTCCCATCATGAATTTTTGCCCCAGAACGACTGCAGAAATAAATCAGGAAACCTGAGAGGACCCACAGACTGCCTGAAGGAAGCAGATTGCTTCTACAGGACCCAGGAGACACCCCAAATATTGTGCTGGTATTCACAGCTGAGAAACCCACAGATGGTTCACATCACAGGACTTGGTGCAGACAGAGTACCAGTACCAGCCTGGAGACTGGTAGACTTGCTGGGTGGCTAGATCCAGAGGAGAGATAACAACCACTATAGCTAGACTCTCAGGAAGCCACACCCATAGGAAAAGGGGGAGAGTATACATTAAGGAAACACCCTGTGGGACAAAAGAATCTGAACAACAGCCTTCAGCCCTAGACCTTCCTTCTGACAGAGCCTACCTAAATAAGAAGGAACCAGAAAACCAACTCTGGTAATATGACAAGACAAGGCTCTTTAACACCCCCACAAAATCACACTAGCTCACCAGCAACGAACCCAAACCAAGAAGAAATCCCTGATTTACCTAAAAAGAATTCAGGAGGTTAGTTATTAAGCTAATCACGGAGGCACCAGAGAAAGGCAAAGCCCAATGTAAGGAAATTTTTAAAAAAAGATGCAAGAAGTGAAGGGAGAAATATTCAAGAAAATAGATAGCATAAATAAAAACAATCAAAACTTCAGGAAACAATGGACACTCTTATAGACATGCAAAATGCTCTGGAAAGTCTCAGCAATAGAATTGAACAAGCAGAAGAAAGAAATTCAGAGCTCTAAGACAAGGTCTTTGAATTAACCCAATCCAACAAAGACAAAGAAAAAAGAATAAGAAAATATGAACAAAGCTTCCAAGAAGTCAGGGATTATGTTAAACTACCAAACCTAAGAATAATTGGCGTTCCTGAGGAAGAAGAGAAATCTAAAAGTCTGGGAAACATATTTGGGGAAATAATCAAGGAAAACTTCCCCAGCCTTGCTAGAGACCTAGACACTGAAATACAGGAAGCACAAAGAACACCTGGGAAGTTCAACGCAAAAAGATCATCACCTAGGCACATTATTGTCAGGTTATCTAAAGTTAAGACAAAGGAAATCATCTTAAGAGCTTTGAGACAAAAGCACCAGGTAACCTAAAGAGGAAAACCTATCAGATTAACAGCAGATTTCTCAGCAGAAATCCTACGAGCTAGAAGGGATTGGGGCTCTATCTTCAGCCTCCTCAAACAAAAGAATTTTGTATCCAGCAAAACTAAGCTTCATATATGAGGGAAAGATAGAGTCTTTTTCAGACAAACAAATGCTGAGAGAATTCACCACTACCAAGCCACCGTACAAGAACTGCTAAAAGTAGCTCTAAATCTTGAAACAAATACTGGAAACACATCAAAACAGAACCTCTTTAAAGTATAAATCGTACAGGACCTGTAAAACAAAAATACAAGTTAAAAAACAAAAACAAAAAATCAAGGTACACAGGCAACAAATAGCATAATGAATGGAATGTTACCTCAGATCTCAATACTAACATTGAATGTGAATGGCCTAAATGATCCACTTAAAAGATACAGAATTGCAGAATGGATAAGAATTCACCCACCAACTATCTGCTGCTTATAAGTGACTCATCTAACACATCAGGACTCACAGAAACTTAAGGTAAAGGGATGGAAAAAGACATTTTATGCAAATGGATACCAAAAGTAAGCAGGAGTGGCTCTTATATCAGACAAAACAAACTTTAAAGCAACAGCAGTTAAAAAGACAAAGAGGGACACTATATAATAATAAAAGGCCTTGTACAACAGGAAAACATCACAATCCTAAACATATATGCACCTAACACTAGAGGTCCCAAATTTATAAAACAATTACTAATAGATCTAAGAAATCAGACAGCAGCACAATAATAGTGGGGGATTTCAACACTCTACTGACAGCACTGAACAGGTCATCAGGACAGAAAGTCAACAAAAAAAAACAATGGATTTAAACTATATCTGGGAACAAATGGACTTAACAGATACATACAGAACATTCCATCCAACAACTGCAGAACACACATTCTATTCAACAGCAGGTGGAACTTTCTCCAAGACAGACCATATGATAGGCCACAAAATGAGCCTCAATAAATTTAAGAAAATTGAAATTATGGCAAGCACTGTCTCAGACCACAGTGAAATAAAACTGGAAATCAACTCCAAAAAGAGTCTTCAAAACCATGCAAATATGTGGAAATTAAATAACCTGCTCCTGAATGATCACTGGGTCAAAAATCAAATCAAGATGGAAATTTTAAAAATTCTTCAAACTGAATAACAATAGTGACACAACCTATCAAAACCTCTGGGACACAGCAAAGGTGGTACTAAGAGGAAAGTTCATATCCCTAAATGCATACATTAAAAAGTCTGAAAGAGTGCAAACAACCTAAGGTCACACCTCAAGGAACTAGAGAAATAAGAACAAATCAAACCCAAACCCAGCAGAAGAAAGGAAATAACCAAGACCAGAGCAGATCCAAATGAAATTGAAACAAAAAAAATTACCAAAAGATAAATGAAACAAAAAGCTGGTTCTTTGACAAGATAAATAAAATTGATAAAATTATGAAGATTAACCAAGAAAAGAAGAGACAAAATCCAAATAAGCTCAATAAGAAACAAAGTGGGAGATATTACAACTGACACCACAGAAATACAAAAGATCATTCACAGCTACTATAAACATCTTTATGCATAAGAACTAGAAAACCTAGAAGAGATGGATAAACTCTTGAAAAAAAATACAACCCTCCTAGCTTAAATCAGGAAGAATTAGATACCCTGAACAGACCAATAACAAGCAGCGAGATTGAAATGGTAATTTCAAAATTACCAACATAAAAAGTCCAGGACCAGATAGATTCACAGCAGAATTCTACCAGATATTCAAAGCATTGGTACCAATCCTTTTGACACTATTCCACAAGATAGAGAAAGAGGGATCCCTCCCTAATTCATTCTATGAAGCCAGCATCACCCTAATACCAAAACCAGGAAAGGACATAACCAAAAAAGAAAACTACAGACCAAAATCCCTGATGAATATAGATGCTAAAATCCTTAACAAAATACTAGCTAACCAAATCCAACAACATATCAAAAAGATAATCCACCTTGATCAAGTGGGTTTCATACCAGGGATGCAGGGATGGTTTAACATATGCAAGTTAATAAATGTGATACGCCACATAAACAGAATTTTTTAAAAATCACATGATCATCTCAATAAATACAGAAAAAGCATTCAACAAAATCCAGCATCCCTTATGATTAAAACTCTCAGCAAAATTGGCATACAAGAAACACCTCAACATACTAAAAGCCATCTATGACAAACCCACAGCCAACATTATACTGAATGGGGAAAAGTTGAAAGCATTTCCTCTGATACCTGGAACAAGATAAGGATGCCTACTCCCACCACTCCTCTTCAACCTAGTACTAGAAGTCCTAGCCAAAGCAATCAGACAACAGAAAGAAATAAAGGGCATCCAGAGCCGCCCCCTTCTGAGCGGTCATGCCGAGCCAGCTCCTGGGCCTGGAACCGGCCCGCAGCCCCCCAGCTTCACCCACCACCTCCCTACCATGGACACCCGCAAAGTGAACGAGCTTCGGGCCTTTGTGAAAATGTGTAAGCAGGATCCAAGCATTCTGCACACCGAGGAAATGCGCTTCCTGAGGGAGTGGGTGGAGAGCATGGGAGGTAAAGTACCACCTGCTACTCAGAAAGCTAAATCAGAAGAAAATACCAAGGAAGAAAAACCTGATAGTAAGAAGGTGGAGGAAGACTTAAAGGCAGACGAACCATCAAGTGAGGAAAGTGATCTAGAAATTGATAAAGAAGGTGTGATTGAACCAGACACTGATGCTCCTCAAGAAATGGGAGATGAAAATGCGGAGATAACGGAGGAGATGATGGATCAGGCAAATGATAAAAAAGTGGCTGCTATTGAAGCCCTAAATGATGGTGAACTCCAGAAAGCCATTGACTTATTCACAGATGCCATCAATCTGAATCCTCGCTTGGCCATTTTGTATGCCAAGAGGGCCAGTGTCTTCGTCAAATTGCAGAAGCCAAATGCTGCCATCTGAGACTGTGACAGAGCCATTGAAATAAATCCTGATTCAGCTCAGCCTTACAAGTGGTGGGGGAAAGCACACAGACTTCTAAGCCACTGGGAAGAAGCAGCCCATGACCTTGCCCTTGCCTGTAAATTGGATTATGATGAAGATGCTAGTGCAATGCTGAAAGAAATTCAACCTAGGGCACAGAAAATTGCAGAACATCGGAGAAAGTATGAGCAAAAACGTGAAGAGTGAGAGATCAAAGAAAGAATAGAAGGAGTTAAGAAGGCTCGAGAAGAGCGTGAGAGAGCCCAGAGGGAAGAAGAAGCCAGACGACAGTTAGAAGCTCAGTATGGCTCTTTTCCAGGTGGCTTTCCTGGAGGAATGCCTGGTAATTTTCCTGGAGGAATGCCTGGAATGGGAGGGGGCATGCCTGGAATGGCCAGAATGCCTGGACTCAGTGAAATCCTTAGTGATCCAGAGGTTCTTGCAGCCATGCAGGATCCAGAAGTTATGGTGGCCTTTCAGGATGTGGCTCAGAACCCAGCAAATACGTCAAAATACCAGAACAACCCAAAGGTTATGAATCTCATCAGTAAATTGTCAACCAAATTTGGAGGTCAAGCATAATGCCCTTCTGATAAATAAAGCCCTTGCTAAAGGAAAAGCAACCTAGATCACCTTATGGATGTCACAATAATACAAACCAGTGTACCTCTGACCTTCTCATCAAGAGACCTGGGGTGCTTTGAAGATAATCCCTACCCCTTTCCCCTAGATGCAGCTGAAGCAATTTACAGTGCTTTGCCATTAGGGTATTCATTCAGATAATGTTTTCCTACTAGGAATTACAAACTTTAAACACTTTTTAAATCTTCAAAATATTTAAAACAAATTTAAAGAGTCTGTTAATTCTTTTATTTTTCTTTACTAATCATTTTGGATTTTGTTTTCTTTGAATTATTGGGCAGGGAAGATACTTATATATGGAAGATTATTGCTGTAATTTGAGTGAAATAAAAGTTATTAGTGCGAGGCAAACATAACTCATTTGACGATTAAAAAAAAAAGAAAGAAAGAAAGAAAGGGCATCCAAATTGGTAAAGAGGAAGTCAAACTGTCCCTGTTTGCTGATGATACAATCACTTACCTAAAAATCCCTAAAGAATCTTCCAGAGATCTCCTAGAACTGATAAAAGAATTCAGCAAAGCTTTTAGACACAAAATTAATGTACACAATCAGTGTACTCTTCTATACAGGTGCACTTCTGTATAGTGACCAAGCTGAGAATCAAATCACGAACTCAACCCCTTTAACAATAGCTGGAAAAAAAATTATATATATACATATATATATATATGAATATACCTAACCAAGGAGGTGAAAGACCTCTACAAAGAAAACTACAGAACACTGCTGAAATAAACTATATATGACACAAACAAATGGAATCACATCCCATGCTCATGGATGGATAGAATCAATTTTTTTTTTTGAGACACAGTGTCACTCTGTCGCCCAGGCTGGAGTGCAGTGGTGCCACGTCAGCTCACTGCAACCTCCGCCTCTGGGTTCAAATGATTCTCATGCCTCAGCCTCTCCAGTAGCTGGGATTACAGGCATGCACCACCACGCCCAGCTAATTTTTGTGTTTTTAGTAGGGACGGGGTTTTGCCATGTTGGCCAGGCTGGTCTCAAACTCCTGAGAAGTGATCCACCTGCCTTGGCCTCCCAAAGTGCTGGGATTACAGGTATGAGCCACCACAGCCGGCCAATAGAATCAATATTGTGAAAATGAGCATACTGCCAAAAGCAATCTGCAAATTCAAAGCAATTCCCATCAAAATACCACCATCAGGCTTCACAGAATTAGAAAAAAAAATTATAAAATTCATATGGTATTGAAAAAGAGCCCACATCGCCAAAACAAGACTAAGCAAAAATAACAAATCTGGAGGCATCACATTACCTGATTTCAAACTATACTATAAGGCCATAGTCACCAAACCAGCATGGTACTGGTATAAAAATAGGCCCATAGGACAATGGAACAGAATAGAGAACCCAGAAATAAACCTAAATACTTACAGCCAACTGATTTTCGACAAAGCAAACAAAAACATAAAGTGGGGAAAGGACACCCTTTTCAACAAATGGTGCTGGGATAATTGGCTAACTACAAGTAAAAGAATGAAACTGAATCCTCATCTCTCACCTTATAAAAAAATCAACTCAAGATGGATTAAGGACTTTAATTTCTGAAACTATAGAAATTCTAGAAGATAACATTGGAAAACCCCTTCTAGACATTGGCTTAGGATAGGATTTCATGACCAAGAACCCAAAAGCAAATGCAATAAAAACAAAGATAAATAGTTGGGACTTAATTAAAGAGCTTTTGCACAGCAAAGGAACAGTCAGTAGAGTAAACAGACAAACCACAGAGTAGGGAAAAACATCTTCACAATCTATACATATGACAAGGGACTAATATCCAGCATCTGCAACAAACACAAACAAATCAACAAGAAAAAAATAAACAATCCCATCAAAAAGTGAGCTAAGGACATGAATAGGCAGTTCTCAAAAGAACATATGAAAAATGTTCAACATCACTAATGATCAGGGAAATGCAAATCAAAACCACAATATGATACCACCTTACTCCTGCAAGAATGGCCATAATAAAAAGAAAAGTAGATGTTGGCGTGGATGCGGTGAACAGATAACACTTCTACACTGCTGGTGAGAATGTGAACTAGTACAACCACTATGGAAAACAGTGTGGAAATTCCTTAAAGAACTAAAACTAGAACTACCATTTGATCCAGCAATCCCACTACTGGGTATCTACCCAGAGGAAAATAAGTCATTATATGAAAAAGATAATTGCACATGCATGTTTAACATTTGTAGCAACACAATTCACAATTGCAAAAACGTGGAACCAAACCAAATGCCCATAGATCAATGAGTGGATAGAAAAACTGTGATTGATATACATATATACAATATATATATGTATGTGTGTGTGTGTGTGTGTGTGCGTATATATACACACACATATATATATATACTACTCAGTCATAAAAAGAATGAATTAATGGCATTTGCAGTGACCTGGATGAGAGTGGAAACTATTATTCTAAGTGAAATAACTCAGGAATGGAAAACCAAACATCTTATGTTCTCACTCATAAGTGGGAGCTAAGCTATGAGGATGCAAAGGCATAAGAATGACACATGGACTCTGGGGACTCAAGTGGAAAGGGAAGGAAGGGTTCAGGGATAAAAGACTACAAATAGGGTACAGTGTCTACTGCTCAGATGATGTGTGCATCAAAATCTCAGAAATTATTACTAAAGAACTTACTTATATAACCAAATGCCATCTGTTCCCCAATAACCTATGGAAATAAAAAAAGGGGTGTGAAAGCCAGAAAGGTCCTAAAAATTATCTAGAGGTCCTCTCATTTTAAGGATGATGAAATGAGGTCCAGCAGCCAGAGTGGCTGCACCCCACTTTCCAAGACTCACTGGGAGTTATTGGTAGAACCAGATGTAGCACCAGGCTAACTGCAATGCCCTCACTGGAGTTTGTTGGAGATGCCAACCTCAGTCTCCTTAAACCCATTGCTGCAACGGAATGTACTGCAACCCTGTAGAGATCTAATGGTTATGCTAAAACCTAAAGAAATTGGAGGGTATATTTTCCTAGTGTTTTGATTTCATAAAGATTTATGTAAGTAAAGGTTAAATTCAGACTGTCAAAAAAAGAAATGGAATTGGAAACATTCCAAATGACACCACAGAAATACAAAGGATCATTTGAGACTACTATGAACATCTTTATGAGCACAAACTAGAAAACCTAGAGGAAATGGATAAATTTCTGGAAACATACAACCCTTGTAGGTTAAATAGGAAGAAATAGAAACCCTGAGCAAACAAATAACAAGCAGCTAGATTGAGTCAGTAATTTTTAAATTACCACCCAAAAAAGCCCAGGACCAGATGGATTCATAGCTGAATTCTACCAGACATTCAAAGAAGAATTGGTACCAATCCTGGTGAAACTATTCCAAAAGACTGAAATAAAGGGAATCTTCCACAAATCATTCTATGAAGCCAATATCATCCTGATATCAAAACCAGGAAATGACAAAGCAAATAAAGAAAACTACAGACCAATATCGCCAATGAATGTAGATACAAAAATCTTCAACAACATACTAGCTGACTGAATCCAACAGCATATCAAAAAGATAATTCAGAAGAAAAAAAGATAATACATCATGGTCAAGTGGGTTTCTTCTCAGGGATGTGGGATGATTTAACATACTCAAGTCAATAAATGTAATACATCACATAAATAGAATTAAAAACAAAAACCATATAGTCATCTCAATGGATGCAGAAAAAGCATTTGACAAAATCCAGCATCCCTTTATGATTAAAACTCTCAACAAACAGGCATAGAAGGCACTTATGTCAAAATAATAGAAGTCATATACAACAGACCCACAGCCAACATCATACTGAATGGGGAAAAGTTGAAAGCATTCCTCCTGCAAACAGGAAAAAGACAAGGATGCCCACTTTCACCACTTCTTATTCAACACAGTTCTGGAAGTCCTAGCCATAGCAATTAGGCAAGAGAAAGAAATAAAAGGCATTCAGATTGGAAAAGAGGAAGTCAACCTATCACTGTTTGCTGATGATACAATCATACACCTAGAAGATCCTAAAGACTCCTCCAAAAGATTCCTAGATTTGATCAATGAGTTGAGTAAAGTCTCAGGTTACAAAATCAATGTACACAAATCAGTAGCATGCTATATACCAACAACAACCAAGCTAACAATCAAATCAAGAACTCAATCCCTTTTGCAACAGCTGCAAAAAAGTAAAATAAAATACCTAGGAATATACCTAACCAAGGAAGTGAAGGATCTCTACAAGGAGAAGTACAAAACAGTGCTGAAAGAAATCACAGATGACACAAACAAATGGAAACATACTCCATGCTTATGGATTGAAAGAATCAATATTGTGAAAATGACAATACTTTCCAAAACAATCTACAGATTCCATGCAATTTCTATCAAAATACGAACATCATTTTTTACAGAATCAGAAAAAACAATCTAAAAATTCCTATGGAACCAAAACAGAGCCTGAATAGCCAAAGCAATCCTAAGCAAAAAGAACAAATCTGGAAACATTGCATTACCAGAATACAAATTATACTATGGTAACCAAAACAGCACAGTACTGATTTAAAAAGTAGGTACACAAGCCAATGGAACAGAATAGAGAACCTGGAAGTAAAGCCAAAATTGGACAGCCAACTACTAATCTTTGACAAAGCATACAAAAACATAAATTGGGGAATAGGCAACCTATTTAATAAACGGTACTGGGGAAACTGGCAAGCCAGATGTGGAAGAATGAAACTGAATCCCTATCTCTCACCTTATACAAAAATCAACTCAAGATGGATCAAAGACTTAAATACATAAACTGAAACCATAAAAATTCTAGAAGACTATGTTAGAAAAACTCTTTTGGACATTGAGCTAGGCAAAGATTTCATGACTAAAACCCCAAGAGGAAATGCTACAAAAACAAAAATAAATAAATAGGACCTAATTAAACTAAAATGTTTCTGCACAGCAAAAGAAATAATCAGCAAGGTAAACAGGCAACCTAAAAAGCGGGAGAAAATATTTGGGAACTATGCATCTGACAAAAGACTAGTATGCAGAATCTACAAGAAACTCAAAAAAATCAGCAAGAAAAATAAATAATCCTATCAATAAGTGGGCTAAGGACATGAATAGACATTTCTCAAAAGAAGATATACAAACAGCCAACAAAAAATGCTCAACATCATTAATCATCAGGGAAATGCAAATTAAAACCACAACTTACTCCTGCAAGAATGACCATTATTAAAAAATCAGAAAACAATAGATGTTGATATGGATGTGGGGAAAAGGAAACACTTTTACACTGCTGGTGATAATGTAAACCAGTACAACCTCTAAGGAAACCAGTATGAAGATTCCTTAAAGAGCTAAAAGTAAATATACCATTCAATCCAGCAATTCCACTACTGGGTAGCTACCCAAAGGAAAAGAAATCATTATATAAAAAAGACACTTGCACACGTATGGATTATAGCAGCACAATTCACAATTGCAATGATGTGGAGCCAACCTAAATGCCCATTGACTAAAGAGCAGATAAAGAAAATATGCTATATATACACCATGGAATACTACCCAGCCATAAAAAGGAATGAAATAATGCCTTTTGCATCAACTCGAATGTAGCTAGAGGCCTTTATTCTAAGTGAAATAATGCAAAAGTGGAAAACCAAAAGCCATATGTTATCACTTATAAGTGGGAGCTAAGCTATGAGCATGCAAAGGCATACAGAGTGATATAATGGACTATAGAGACTCAGAAAGGGGAGAGTGGGAGTGGGGCTAGGGATATAAAACTAAATATTAGGTACAGTGTACACTACTTGGGTGACAGGTTCACTAAAATCTCAGAATTTACCACTATATAATTCATCCATGTAACAAAAAAACCATTTGTACATCAAAAGCTATTGAAATAAAATTTTTTTATAAAAAGGTGTGCCCCATGCCCCACTTCTTCTGGACTTAAATAAAGATGTGATAAATTGAGTTGAAGCAGCCATCTTGTATAAATAAAACCAACTAGTGAAACTTAGTCCTAAAGCTCTGAAATATACTTAGGTCAAAGTGAGGTGATTATGCCTCAACTCTCTGAATATAAGCCCTCAGCAAGCACAGATCCAGGTTAGAAGGATTGGAGACAGCCTAGGGGTTTGGCTACAAAACATACCCTCTGCTAATCAGTGTGGTGGTTTCACATAACTGCTATCACTGGGACCACATGGGCATCATTCCTTTGGCATTTCAGAAATCCTGTTTCCTTTCTTGGATAGGATAACAATCCTTGGGAGGAAAAGGGATTAACTTTTCCTCCCAAAGAAAAGGGAATGCTGCCACATTCCCTCCTGGGAAGTTCCAATCCTCTTCAATCTGGGATCATTAAGTACTGAGATTTTTATTCAGAATCTGTTTTCATTGTTCTTAATGTTTTCACATGCTCTCTATCCTGCTATTAGGTAGAATTTTTATAAATCTCCTGGTGAGTCTATCTGTAGAAATTGGATTTGTCCACAATTTATAGAGATGGAAAATATTACCATAAATAAAATTTTATTTCTATTAGTGCAGAACTGGTATGGGGCTATGTTCTACAAAATCCTAAGGGGCCCAGGATCTTTTCAGCTCACGATTCCACCACCCTAAGACAAAGCCATACTCTGTGGGGTTCAAAATGGCCGCCATTGCATCCGTGTTTTGGTCAGCAGGGTGGAGAAAGGGACGAAGTGTGTGTTAAAGGTGTGTAATAGTTGTCTTCTAAAGAAGCTCCCAAAAGCTACCCCAAGACGCTTTTGCTTACATCTCATTGGCCAGGACTTGGTCACAGGGCCACACCTTGCTGCAAGGCAAGCTGGTAAACAGTGTTATTATTTTTATAGCCATAGTGATGTATTAAATAAATCAGTAGCAATAGAAGAATGAGGAAATATTAAGAGATGACAATCAATGTTTACTACAGAAAGTTATAGAAAACTGCTCATTGAAATCTTGCCTAAGGGAATTAACTCTTTCCTTATTGAAACCACCAGGTCCCTCAAAATAAAACACATTTTTAATGCAGGACTGTGTCTAATGTCTTCAAGCATGGTAAAAGGGAGACATTTTACTGAATATTCATTTGAACTTTCTAATGTGGTATTATGCTGAAGAATTATCTATTAAAAATTAAAGTGAAAACAATTCCACTAAACAACGAGGTAACTGACAATCTTTCTGATCTTTGTCGAACTTATAGTAGAAAAAAATCTGTGTAGCTTTTTTGTATTGTTTATGTTTAAAACTTAGCCAACTAATGTCACTTACAACTTATATTAATCTATTTAGAGCTGTTTTCTATGACTTTAAAAAAAAAAAGTAAAGCCACAAACTTGATTTCCACTTGGACAAGAGTTCATTCCCTCTGCTTAAATACTTACAAGTTTATTGTCTCTTGTCCCTGTTTCCAAGCGTATTGAGTCTGCTCTTTGCTTGTATTTCCTGAAATTTTTTTTCTTTATTTGACATTACTAATCCAGTTTTAAGAAGATAGTAATATCTAGGACCATATAAAAAACTAACAGATTCCTTTATATAGTCCTTAGTATATGAAGCCAGTAAAAATGAAATTATTTGTAATGGGTATATGTAGTCACTCATTTATTCTTATTAGCTATATAATAGTACATATATACATACATACATACTATTCTCTTATAACAATGTAGAAGACAGTCTGTATATATAATCTTATAACAATGTAGAAGAGTCTGTATATATAATGCATATAGCATAATGTATATAGTATGATATAGAAATATATTTGAGTGTATTAGAATGAGTAAGTACACCAAATATCTCATTAAATGAGAATAATTGAGTCAGCCTGCTTTATCATAGATTTGAATAATAAATCTTAAAGAAATTTCAAATGAATTAATTAGAACTACCTGAATTATGACAAAGATCATATTGTAGGACCCAGAAGTTGCAGAAATCATTGCTGCTGTCATCCTATTGTCCAGAATATAGTTGCCCTGCCACAGCTATCTGCAAGACAGTCTGTGAAATATGTGAAATGTTATATCTAACTGAGCAGCCATGTGCCCAACTAAGACTCAAGAGGTCTATTATTAAAATATTATTAAAAGTAAGAGAGGGGGACCAGGTAGAGTGGACCCTCCATCTCTGACATATCTAGTCAATATATTAGACAGATGTCAAATGAATAAGGCAAATAACATTTACTGCAGAAAATCAGATCCTGAGCATATACAGCATCTGTCATATAAATTCATAAATGATTATTAATTGAAAGATTTTTTTGTCCTTAATCTACTGTTATTTCAAGAAAGTTAGAGATTTGATCCTGTAACACTGTTTATCTATATCTGGAAAATACCCAAATTTGGTTGCTAAGTTACCGGTTGATTTTACAGTTAAAACCTAATTGAATTAAGTAATCTTTAATAATAGAAGAGAAATTGCATAAGTAAATTTAAAGGACCCTAAATTAATTCCAATTAATGATTGTACATAGTTCTAAACAAACCAGTTAATTAAAAAGACAGTACATAAGAACTAAAAATTAATAAAAGAATAAACATAAATAAGCATTTTTCTTGAATACATTTTATTTCCTTTTTCTGCTCATTCTCATAAACGCAGTCATCTTTTTTGACAAACCTCATATTAAGACCTATGTGTAACAAGTATGGATTTGTCAGCATTTTCATGTTGAATAACAACTAAAAAAGAAATGGAAAACATAATAGAATTAGAAGATCAGATGTGTAGATTCCCAGTGATCAGAAAGCAGAAAAATGTCCTTCCTAGCCTTATGTTCTCCAGTTACTCAACAAACATCTGGCCGGGCATGGTGGCTCACACCTGTAGTCCCAGCACTTTGGGAGGCTGAGGCTGGCAGATCACTTGATGTCAGGATTCTGAGACCCATAGGAGGCTGGGACTACAGATGTGCACCACCACACCTGGCCAATTTTTGTATTTTCGTATAGATGAGTTTTTACTACAGCTCACCAGTACTCTCAGGCACAGTGCCATCCTCATATACTTCTGGAGAGGAGAAGGGGTCACTGTTCCCACATTTAATTCCTTCAGCTTTTTCCTACACCCATTTTTTTTCCTCCACATTCCTAGGAGATACAATCATTTCACCATGAAAGAGTTTCCTTATTACTGTGTCTAAGATGGATGCAAATCAGTGGTTTTTAAAATTAAAATATAATTTGAAATGATTTGAATATACAATATATTGATATTTGCCATTTTTGCAGTGATATGATCCTGGAAAAGACATTTATTAAACAAGCTCAAAAAGTAAGTTGTAATCTCAGAAACAAGATAATAATAGGTGTTCAGTGTCTGTCAAGGAATTAGCATTAAATCAATCACATATATGACTAAATGCCTATAATTAGGGGACAGGGCTGATGCAAGATATTGCCTGCTCCATTTTCTTTCTGCATTGCATGATTGAGCTTCTCAGGCCAGCCTTTTCTTTATTAATGTTTACTAATAGAATTCCAGCGCTTTGTCTTGAAACTATAGGTCATTTGAATTCCTAATACAAATAATTCAAATGATAATAAGAAAATACCATTCCCTATCCACTACAGTTGCAGAAAAGCAGATTTAGTTTTGTGACATAAAATTTAACATAGAAATGTAATTACTAACAAATAAATCTTGTAAAACACTTAGGCTTCAAAGATAATTGCTATGCCCTGTAAAAGTAACTTCTAGCAACTAAACAATCTATCGTAATTGATTGCCTTAAAAAGTTGTTTTCCTAGTTAATATTTGCACAAACTCTTCCCTATTTGCCCAGGACCTTTCTAGTTTTAGCACTGAAAGTCCCACAGCCCAGGAAAACCCTTACTCCTAGATAAGCTCAAAGGGTTGGTCACCCTGACACCATTATGTTCTAGACGGTACAAATGCATGTGAATTTTCTTTGTAAAGTCAGAAGAGAATTATTGCTACTTAGCTCTTTTCCCTTAAGCAGGAAGGTAGTAAAACCTACAACTGCAATATTCCTTGCTTAAACAAAGAGATTAAGGATCTGTGCCTCACTTAAATTAACAATGCAAACAACTGTAAACTACAAACTTTCATAATAATTTTAAATAAGTCAAAGTGCCCTGTGTCCCATAAAAGAGACATACATTTTTGGTTTGTTAAGTACTCAAAATAAAAAGTTAAATAGTTAACTTGTTAAATAGTTCTAACATGTAATAAAATAGATTTATGATTAATTTCAAACTGACAACAGTAATTTTGGTGTTCTCTTAAAACTTAGAGAGGCTTTGAGTAGAATGGTTTAATGAGCTCAGCACTATTTAAAAACTGCCCGAACTAGAATGAATCTTGCAGTGCTGGATTAGAATTAGTGATATCAGTATGAACTCATTTTTAGCTTAATATAAAAACAGATGGATAGACATAATAACAATTATAAATATGTGTACATACATCTATATAGATACGAGGGTTAGTGCCTATGTGTGTTACCTAGCTCTGTCTTCAGAGAAGGCCTAGAAGCAAAGACAACCTAGTAGCAATTAGCACACCCAATGCCTGATCTTGGACATAGGAGCCAACATGAAAGAGCTTTCAATGGCCACAGCTGAAAAAAGTTAAACAACAAAATAAGTAACATAACATAGAATTAAAACTCAAAATATATGTATAAGATTCCACTAAATTTGTAATAAAGAAAAAAATAAGGGCAATAAAAACAAGAAATAAAGAAAGGTAATAAGAGACAAGAAAGTGGATATTGGCAAAAAATATATTTCAAAATATATTTGGAAGAAGGAAAGGAGTTGGAAGGTTCTGGAAACTGATTAATCAAAATGGAGAAAAACATGGACAAAATTGCTTACAGAGGGACAATTTTCCTCATCAAATCTTGTGAATGCTCAGCCAGATTCAAAGTAAGGTAGAGTTGAGGTACAAGGCTGGAGCAGGGGCTTTGGTTAAGAGTTCATATGGGAAACATTGGTGTTCCCCCTTACCTTCTACATGCTGGGTATAAAATCCTGGGAGCCAGGTGTCCATTCTCAAGAGGGCACCTTCTCAAGGGAAATTGAGAGGCTCAAGAGAAAAGATGCTCTCTGAGACCATAGATTAAATCTTCGGAGGCAGTCAATATATGGCATCTATGAAACAAGGATGGAATGTTGATTCTTTCAGCTAAAAGGAGTATCAGAAGCAAAAAAACAATTGGAAGAGGCAAATTATCAGAGAAATAATACTAGAGAAATTCTCAGAGATAGCAAAGTCACTAGACTGAAAATTCCCACTGAGTCTCCAAAATACTGATTTAAAAAAACTGAGTTAAAAAGAAAGACCTGAGGCACATTATTAGAAATTTTATAATGTATATAATGCCAGATTTGAATACAACAAATGAGAAAATATAGGTTACTTAACAAACAATGAGAATGACCTGGGGTTTCCCATCAGTAACACTGGATGTTGCTAGAGGACAGGCAAGCAGAACCTTCAGAAATATGAGAGAAAATTATTTTCAGCAATTAATCTTCTACTCTGCAAAATTATCAGTCAAATGTAAGATAAATATATATTTTAAATGTACAAATTTAAATAAATTCTGCTTAGGTTAATTTAAGAATTTCTGAACAACATACTTCAAGAAAATAATAGAGCTAACCATAAAGAGAAAGGTAAGGAAACTTGAAATGGTTCAATCTAACAAAATGGCTAAGGGAAGTCCCCATATGCAGCTGAACAACAGATCTAGAGAACAATCAGGCCAACAGTCAAGAGCAAAAGAAAACAGGCCTTCAGGGAAAAAAGGAAAGGAGGTCAAATAAGTTTTCATACAAAATGTAGAAAATTTAGAAAAATTTAAAGGTACATGGATGGAAATTGGACAAAATAAGAAGGAACACTTAGAAACATTAGGAAAAATTTTAAACCATATAATAAATGAGTGTATTTAAGAAAATATTGATTTTTGATAACAAAGTAGATGTATCTTAAAGTAGATATATCTATACCTACTTTAAGTGACATATAGACATATATGTATATATACATTTATGTGTGTATATATATCTACATATATATATATATATATATATATGGAAGGCTATGGGAAGGGAGGGAGATGACCCTAAACAGATAAATCTTTACCAGTCAAAACAGGAAGTCAATAAGTCATCTCTCTCAATTTGAAAAATAAGAATATAATAGCATAAGCATATCATTGTAAATAAGAACATAACCACTGAAAATAAAGCAAATGAAAGAGTTAAAAATTATTGCTTCTTCATGGAGGTGGCAATGGATAATGGATTGCTGCCTTTACATGTTCTATCACTAAGTAATGTTTTTAATATGTATATTTTTATGTTAAATTTTTATATTTAAAAGTAAAATATTAAAGACCTTACATTTTAAAAATCAGAGAAATAATACCAGAGAAGTATTCAAAATAAGGGGTAGAAGTGTTCAGTGCATGGCCCAATTATATCATTTTGAATTATTAAAGATTAAAGAAAAGATTCAGAGATAGAAAGAACCTTGTGTTAATTCCAGTTTATTTTCTTGCCTGTATTTTCTTTCTTTTTATTTTACTCAATAGATATTTTTCTTGAGCATCTAACAGTGCCAGGTACCATTCAAGGAACTGGGGGATATTACTAGCTGAAAATCAAAATTATTGCTTCACAGAGCTCATTCCTAGCTGGGGGAACAGATAATTTAACAATAAAACATAGCGGATATTAAGGCATTATCAATTCTTAGGGTAAAAAAGAGCAGCAGTTAAACGTAGTCATTTCATAGAAAATTCTGAGTGAATTAAGCATTTTTAATAGTTTCCTTCTTTCTGTCAACCTGCTAATATTTCCTAAACCTTAGATTACAGCTATTTTTCAAAGGTACTTAAAAGTTGAAAGAATAAGCCAATAATCAACCACATACCCTTCACCTAAATTAATCAATTCTAAACAATTTGCTACATTGGCTTCCTCTTATTCTCAGAGAGATAGATAGCAGATAGATAGAAAGACAGACTATTTTATAGATTGATAGATGATAGATCAATAGATAAATAGATGACCATGTTACAGTATTTAACTTTTTACTCAGCTGCTTCAAAATAAATTATAAGCATCATTACTTTACTTCTACTTCACCATGCATCTCCTAAAAATAAGAGTATTTTCTCAAAAACTACAGGCCAATGTCCCCAATAAACATTGACACGAAAATCCTCAACAAAATACTGGCAAACAGAATTTAAAGCACATCAAAAAATTCACCACAATCAAGTAGACTTTTTACCTGGGATACAAGGTTAGTTCAACATATGCAAGCCAATCAATTAGACACAAACAAATGGAAAAATATTCCATGCTCATGGACTAGAAGAATCAATAGCATTAAAATGGTCATACAGCCCAAAGCAATCTACAGATTCAGTGCTATTTCTATCAAACTGCCAACATCATTTTTCACAGAACTAGGAAAACTTAATATAAAATCAAAATAAAGCATGAATAGCCAAAGCAATTCAAAGCAAAAAGAATAAAGCTGGAGACATCACATTAACTGACTTCAAACTATGCTATAAGTCTACAGTAACCAAAACAGCATGGTACTGGTACAAAAGCAGGCATATAGATCAATGAAACAGAATAAAGAATCCAGAAATAAAACCACATACCTACAGCCATCTGACCTTCAAGAAAGTCAACAAAAATAATAGCTACTCAACAAATGGTGCTGGGATAGCTGGTTAGCCATATGCAGAAGAAAAAAAACTAGACCCCATCCTGTCACCATATACAAAAATTAACTCAAGATGAATTAAAGCTTTAAATGTAAGACCTCAAACTATAAGAATTCTAGAAAAAAAACTTTGAAAACACCATCTGAACATCATCCTTGGAAAAGAATTTATGAGTAAGTCCTCAAAAGCAATTACAACAAAAACAAAAATTGACAAGTGGGACCTAATTCAATTAAAGGGTTTCTGCACAGCAAAAGAAACTATCAACAGAATAAGTAGATGACCTCCAGAATGGGAGAAAATATTAGCAAACTATGCATCCAACAAAGGTCTAATATCCAGAATCTATAAGGAACTTAAACTGAATGAGCAAGAAAAAACAGAAAAAGGCCTGGTGCAGTGGCTCACACCTGTAATCCCAGCACTTTGGGAGGCCATGGCGGGTGGATCATGAGGTCAGGAGATCAAGACTATCCTGCCTAACACGGTGAAACCCTGTCTCTACTAAAAATACAAAAAAAAAAAAAAATTCGCTGGGCGTGGTGGTGGGCGCCTGTAGTCCCAGCTGCTCGGGAGGCTGAGGCAGGAGAATGGCATGAACCCAGGAGGTGGAGCTTGCAGTGAGCCAAGATCGCACCACTGCACTCCAGCCTGGGCAACAGAGCGAGACTCCATCTCCAAAAAAAAAAAAAAAAAAGAAAGAAAAAAAAAAGAAAAAAAATTTAAAAATGGGCAAAAGACATGAATAGGTGCTTCTTAAAAGAAGACATGCAAGTGGGCAACAAATGTACAAAAAGATGTTCCACATCACTAATCATCAGAGAAATGCAAATCAAAACCACAGTGAGATACTAACTCACACTAGACAGAATGGCTATTATTAAAAAGTCAACAAATAACAGATGTTGGTGAGGTTGCAGAGAAAAGGGGATGCTTGTACATTGCTGGTGGGACTGTAAATTAGTTCACCCATCGTGGAGATCAGTTGGGCAATTTCTCATAGAGCTCAAATCTGAATTACCACTCAACCTAGCAATCTCATTAGTGGGTCTATAGCCATAGGAAAATAAGTCATTCTACTGTAAAGACACATGCACATGTATGTTCATTATAGCACTATCCACAATAGCAGAGACATAGAATCAACCTAAATGCCCATCAGTGGTAGGCTGGATAAAGAAAATTTTGTGCATATGCCACATGGAATACTGCACAGCTATAAAAAAAAGAATGAAATCATGTCTTTTGCAGCAACATTAGAGCTGGAGGCCATTATCCTAAGTAACATAGGAACAGAAAACCAAATACCACGTGTCTTCACTTATAAGTAGGAGCTAAATATTGTGTACATGTGGGAAGAAGGGAACAGCAGACACCAGAGTCTGCCTTAGGGTGAAGGGAGGGAGGAGAGTGAGAATCAAAAACCTACCTATCAGGTACTATGCTTATTATCTGGGTGGTGAAATAATCTGTACACAAAACCACCATAACACATAATTTACCTATATAACAAATCTGCACATGTACCCCTGAACCTAAAAAAAAAAAAAAACCTAACTTTTTTTTTAAAAAAAAAGTTAAAAAAAACAGTTGCTAGCAAGGCTGTGAAGAAAAGGGAATATTTATACACTGTCAGTGGGGACGCAAATTAGTTCCACCACAGAGCAAAGCAGTTTGGAGATTTCTCAAAGAACTTAGAACTGCCATTTGACCCAGAAATCCCGTTACTAAGTATATATCCAAAAAAAAGTAAATCATTCTACCAAAAGGACATATGCATTCACATGTTCATCATAGCTGTATTCACAATAGCAAATAAATGGAATCAACCCAGGTACCCATCGGTGGTGGAATGAATAAAGAAAATGTACATACACACCATGGAATACTATGAAGCCATAAAAAAAGAATGAAATTGTGTCCTTTGCAGGAACATGAATGCAGCTGAGGGCCTTTATGTTAAGCAAATTTACACAAGAACAGAAAACTGAAACCACAGGTTCTCACCTATAAGTGAGAGCTAAACATAATGATCAACATAGTAGTCATGGACATAAATATGGCAACGATAGAAACTGGGACTATTAGAATGGGGAGGTGGCGAGAGGGGCAAGGATTGAAAAACTATTGTGCACTATGCTCAGTACCTGAGCAATGGGATCATGCATACCCCAAATCTCAACATCATGCAATATACCCAAATAACAATACTACACATGTACCCCCTGAATCTAAAATAAAAGTTGAAAAGAAAAAGTGTCACAGCTAGGCAGAGGCAAACAAGCTCAAAAGCTGGTGACCTTTACAATGGAATAGCACAATACTGGGTCAATACTGCCTCTGCTTTTTGGAAGAATGTCCATGTACTACGAATAGAGGCTCCAATGTCAGGGAAAATAGCATATTCATAATGGTCAATTTCTTGGCTCTTTTTTGTCACTTTTAGCAAAATCTGTGAGGGAGAAATAAACTTAATAACTATCAAGTCTGCAAACTGAAATTAAAGAGAACACAGCTTTAAATCTGTTCTCTGCCTGTGGGTTGCAATCAAAGTTGAATGAGAGAACCATTTTGAAGCCTCCAAATTACAACAGCATCTATTGTTTTCATACTTTGGACAAAAGCAGTAATAAGAGGTATCTGTAAAACGACCAGATCGAGATTATGACTTCCCACTGGAACAATTATTTCAAATGTCCTCAAGAGATCAGCCTTGAAGCTGAATTAAAGCATTGGAGAGAACACCAAAGCCAAAACTTTTTTAAAAATGAGACTTTTCAGGCTTTAGAATTATGTATCTATAGAAAAGCCAGAGTACTATCATCGTTTTTGAAATGCATATAAAGCTACTGCAGCAGCCCAAGACTACAACCTTGAAAAATGTCCCTGCCCCCTTGACTTCTATCTTAGAGAGAAAAAACCAGCTGCTCACTAGCACTCAATAGTCTACCCTAAAGCAGTTATATCAGAAGTACTGAAAGGAAGGAAATCTGTTGTTGGTTTTCTTTCTCCTAAGGAGGTCTAGCTGCTGTTGGCTAGACTAATGACAAGTTAATTCAATCAGAAGCATTCTTCTGGGTTACCCTTCTGACCAACATAATGTTACCTCATAACCTTTAATACTTTCTGGGTCAAAATATTTTAATGCTGGTCTTTGATACTTGTCAAGGGAAGAAAAAAATGTAAAATACATCTATGTCTTTTCAAATAAATTACTTAGGTTAGAAAATCACAAAGCTAGATTTCAGAGATAGCTCTTACATATCTCATGAAGGAGGTGAAGCTTGAGGGGTGGGTAGAACTTAAATTAACTGCAGATGATTTCAAGCAGTATAAACAGCATACACAATAGGCTGTGAGAAGTCCTGTGGCCTCTACATAGAAAGCTGGACTGGTTTCACAGAAGCTTCAGGCATAAATGAAGGGACATGTTGGGTAGGGACTTGCGTACAAAGTAAAAACATTCTAACTTTGTCCTATAAGTAACAAGGGTTCTTAGAGAACAATGGGTGATGTTTGAAAACACTGTTTTAGTAAGAGTTATATAGCAATGCCCCAAACTAAACCAGGGAGTCAGCCAGGACTCAAAAAACAGCACAAGTTCAACTAAGGAGAGTGAATAAGCAAAATGGGGTAAGTTGATGACTAAACTAGCAAGCCCCTTTAGTACTCACCAGCAGTCAGGGATGGCAGGGGTAAAACAGAGTCACCTCTGCTTGTTTGGAAAAACTCTTCCATTTGTATTTCTACAGAATTAGACTAATACCAATTTGAAGACTTAGGTTGCATATGATGGATTATCCTTGCCACTTGAGAACTTTTTAAACCTTGCCTTTTTCCTCTCCCTGATTGTTTCATGGTAGATCAGCACTGGAATGCATCAAGGAGCAACAAGAGTCAGATCTGTGACTCATCCATCGAGATTAAAATCTGTCCAAATACATAGTTAAGTGACTATGAATGTGTTGAAAATGCCAAAATAAACATAGACAGAGGCTCTTCTAAGCTTCCTAAGCAACTTTGAATTTTTTTCATCAATTTTTATAATATACTCTCTGCAAGCTTTAACAGAAACAGGACACAAAACATTGTCTTTACTCATTCTCATTTATGTCCATCAGATTGCGTTACCTCGCCTGGTAATGTACTAGAATTTCCTCTAAATTTTAGACAAGGTGATCGTGAAATGTGGTACAGTCTCAGGTGGTTTAGCAAACAACCTTCCACATCAGTGCAGTTATCTCAGCCTTTAAACCATCAGCTCTGGATTATAAATTTGATCTGCCAGTTTATGAACTTGAGTCAAAGACAAAGAACATTATGCCTTGCTTTGAAAGGGGATTAGAGCAAAAAATGAACTCAAGTGTTAAAAAAAAGTACTAAAAAATAATGAAACAAAAAATATATTATCAGTATCTCTCTAAGCAACAGAATATACTAACATGAATACAACAGCAATGTTACTATTTGCTAGAATTTCTCTCTCTGTCTCTCTCTCTCTCTCTCTGTCTCTCTCTCTCTCTCATTCTCTCTGTTTATCTCTCACCTTTCTTTTATTTGGTACACTATATCCTTTTAAATTATGTTTGCCCAAAGGCAAAGATAGTTTTTGCTGGTATTTTTCTACCTCTGAAGGGAAAACAAGGGTGAGTGCCATTTGAAGATGGACAGTATCTTATTTGTTCTGTTGGAACTCCTGCACACTGCAGAGACTTGGTAAAAGCTTAAAAATAAGGAGGAAACCTTTCAGTGGTACCATCAAGATCAATGTCCAAGGTTATACTAAGGACAAGAATTTTAACTCCACAATTCCTGCATTTGTATTCTCATAGATATAGAAAAACCCTTCCGAACTCAGGCACTTAACCAACCTGGTCTAAGCTTATAAAGAAGATGATAATTCTGATTATCTTTTTTCTTCCTTTTTCCTACTCCTAAAAAAAAAGCATAGCCCTCAAGCAGAAATTAACTGGACATTTTCTTTTTTAGTTTAAAGATTTGTTTGACTAATAATGTTGCCTAAATTATGGGACCATTTTCTTAGCAGGTTACCATGCTGTGTTAACAAGGAGACAAAGACGATTGTCTGGTGCAGAACCCTAGGAGCTCTTCCTGGGTTGCCAAGTGTTATTGATTGAATTGTGTCCTCTACAAAGATATGTTAAAGTCACAGTGTCTAATGCCTGTGAGTGTGATCTCATTCAGAAATAAGTTATTTGCTGATGTAATCAAATTAAGATGAGGTCATTAGAGTGGTCCCTAATCCAATATGACTAGTGATCTTACAAGACGAGAAAAATGCCGTGTGAAGACAGTGATACACAGGGAGAATGTCATGTGACAACAGAGGCAGAGATTGGAATGATACAGCTGCAAATCAAAGAATGTCAAGGATTGTTGGCCACCCTACAAGCTAGGAAAAGGCAAGGAAGGTTCTGCCCAAAGTCTCGGAGGAAGCATCATGTGAAAATGCCTTGATTTGGAACTTCTGGCCTTCAGAACTGTGAGAGAATGTATTTCTGTTGTTTTAAGCCACCCAGTTCGTGTTGCTTTGTTATAGCACCCTGGGAAACTAATACAGTCAGCAATGAGCTAGTTGAAACCAATAGCTTTCCCTTTTCCCAGTCGGAGGAACTGCACCAGAACTTGACTTCTCATGGGACAGATACCCCCAACAGTCTCTAGGTTCTGGGCAGCTGACGATTCCCAACATGCCTTAAACAGCCGTTTTTCTCCTATTTTACCAGGCATCTCATACTCTGTCCCCATTAAAAGGTAGAGCAATGGGAAGTGGAGATCCCCTGCAGAAGCACAGGCCAAGCACAGAATACTAGAAAAATAAGAGGAGTGTCAAAACTGCCGACTTGCCACTCATTAGTGCCACCTGCCCCAAGTGACACGCTGGAACTTGCCTCATGCCCTTTGCAGCACATATAATGCACTCAATAAAATTTGACATTCCATTTACATATTAAATGACATTTGGAGTATGCATAGAGCTCATATTCTAGAGTCATGATGCCTGGCTTTGAAAGCTGTCTCCTGCACTTACTAGCAATATGACCTTGAGCAATGTATTACCCTTTTTGGCCTCAGTTTCCTTATCATAAAATGCAGTTAATAAAAGATAACAAGAATTTCCTCTGGGTGTCCTTGGAAAAGTTAAATGAAAAAAAAATCCATGTGAAGTGGTGCACACACTTAGAATGCAAGTTCTATATAAGTTGCTTTGGTTGGTACTTCTTTTGCCTGCTGTAAGCATAAAGTAACAGAAAATTTATTTCTCATGACTGATGAAGCATTACCAGTCTCCCAGAGTGTGAGGCCTCTATCTTCTTACAACTATCACACTGACAAATTTCACTGGCTCATCATTTTCTCTTTCATGAAGTCATTCTTGGGTTTCACGTCCTTAAAGACAGCTATGATTCCTGTTTCGATTATTACTTTCCCTAAATCAATAAGCAAAACAACTACTTAAATTTTTGTACTTAAGAACAGAACTGTCTGAAGGCCTCCAGGCCCTATCAGATGCATAGAAATGATGATTGATGAATGTCAGGTATGACCATCACAGTCATTCTGTTGCTTTCTTACTGAACTGAGAACAACTAGCCACCATATCCCAAGAGAGTTTTAAATTGTCTTTAAGTTTTTTCCGATGCATAATTTGCACTCATCTAGCCATCAAAATGTCTATAATGTAGTAAAAGCTGATGTTTGAACAAGAAAATATTGTGATATTAAATTCATTTCGATCCCTCACTTATTGAGAATAACCACTCTCACAGCATTGAGTTATTTGCAGAGAAAAGGGTTGCACGTAACAGCCTAAACCTTTCTTTCTGTCTCATTATTAAGATGCAAAATGCCCCCCTCCACACACACACACACACACACACACACACACACACACACATGCACACACAAAAATATAAGGGAGTTTTTTTTTAATACAAATGCAAGAATTCCAACATCAATCATGAAAGCCTTTGGGATCCATTTTTAGGTCACAACATATAATTAAATTTTAGTCAATATTTTAAACCAAGCATAACATAATATGTCATTATAAAATCCATTTCAACAAATCATGCTTTTTTTACATAATTAACTTAAAGAATTAAGTGGTGACTCACTAGCTAAAAGAAAACAAGTCACAACTTGTCCTTATAATGTAAACCTATGTTACACATTTAATAGCGAAAGAGAGTGGAGGTCTCATTCAATAACCTAAATAAATACATACATGCATAATAAACAATAAATAAATAAAGCAAAAGAAGTCCAGAAGAATAGTCCTTTACTTTTGTGTTCCCACTCGAGGCCCCAGGGAGTATTTGGGAGGCATGCCTCCAAATTACTCAACTTCTCCATTGGAAGCTTCTCCATAGGCCTGGTAGGAAGAGGGAGCTTTCAGTTTAGAGCCTCTAAGCCACTTCAAATAGCCAACTTCTCCTCAGTAAGACAACCCATCTGTTTTTGAACTTCTCATTCTTTTCTTCTCCTTTAAATCTCAAAGTCTATTTACCCCCTTTTGCTTACCAAGAAGAGTATAAATAGGCTTGACCTATTTATAGAGCAGTTTTGCCCATCTCTTTTCTCTTCTGCATCTCCAGACATGAGAGAGGTGGGGTGGGATAGGATGGGAAGAACTCCAATTAGGGTCTGGCCCAGACTGGGTTATCTATGAGAAAAGATGAACCTTCAAACTGTTCAAGCAGACCTTCTCTTGACATATCCCATTTATAATTATGCTTCAAAACAAAAGAAAGCCTCTGTCTCTTTTTTAGCACCTTTTAAATTGCTTTTAAAAGGCCTCCTTAGTTACCCATATTTTGGTATATTTTAAGCTCCTGAAATTGGGTGCGGCAGGAGAAGGAGGAACCCAACCCTATGACGTGTATATTATGGTTATTATTAAAAAGAAATTCATAAAATAATCTTTAATTATATGCTAATTTTAAAACATTTTACTTGAATTACAAAATGACAACTTTAATTACTAAACAAATTATAAAAGTATATAGGTCTGTGAAACTGTCCAAGAGTCAAAAGGCAGTTGAACTACTCCATTATTCTAGACTACTAGGACTTCTCTAATATGTCCTGCTCAACAATTGATTGTATCACTTTGACACTTTTTAAAGACCACTGATTCTTGATGTCATTGATTTTTAAATTTCCCCTCTGAAAACTTTAAAACAATACTAAGAAAAGAACAAAGTAATGAAGAAAACAGTAATGAAAAAAAGCTAGAAAACACTCTATGTGTATGCGTATGTGTGTGTCTTATTGTTATTGTTGTTGACAATCTCATTTGTTGACAGCAAGATTGGCTTTGGAGACCACCGTTATAGACTGAATTATGCGCCCCCCCACCCCAAAATTCATATGGTGAAGCCCTAAGCCCCATGTGACTATATTGGAGATAAGGCCTTTAAGGAGGTGACTAAGGTTAAATGAGGCCATAAAAGTGGATCCCTGTTCCAGTAAAACTAGCATCCTTATAACAGAGGAAGAGATACCAGTGAGCTCACTCTCTGCCATGTGAGGACACAGTGAAATGGCAGCTATCTAAAAGCCAGGAAGAGAAGCCCCCACCAGAAACTAAACCCTGCTGGAAACTTAATCTTGGACTTCCCAGCCTCCAGAATTGTGAGAAAATAAATTTCTTTCGTTGAAGCCACTCATTCAATGATATTTTGCTATGGCAGCCTGAGCACATTAACACAACCACTGAATGTTTGACAGAGTAAAGGAAGGGCTGCATAATATGAACAGTTTGAGAAAACCTGTCCTAAGACAAAATCACCATTTTGAAAACACATTGCATGTGAGTCTTCAGCAATCTTTTGATTTTCTTTTTAACAGATGAAGGAATTATTTGGGCGGGCTTCAAAAAAACCAAATTCCTGGGCCACAGTCTCAGGAATTTTGATTCAGTAAGTTTAGGGTGGGCTCTGATTCTGTTTTGTCTCATTTCATTGTTTCATATTCCCCAGATGATTCTGATGCCTAGACAGGTTTAGAAACCACTGCTCCAGGGTATCCAGAAATAATAGAGGGTAGTGAATGAAATCCCCTCCTCAAGTGTTTTCTCCTCCTCCTCCCAAAGCTGCCTGTTCCCTATCCACCCCTTTTCTTACCAGTAAAATAAATTTAAAGTAGTCAGGCTGTTGAACTGAAATCAGTGTGTGGAAATTTTCTGTTGAAGAATAAGAAACTCCCACCCCCCAACCCTCCAGTCAATCAGGTGATATGCACGAGAGCAAGACAAAACCCTTGGGAAGTCACTGCATCCATTCTCAACAGGTCTGTTATAGATCTTCAGGTGTTTGTATTCAAACTGTCTTTCTGGATTAATCTATTTACTTTTTTTTCACCTTCACATTTGAAACCCATAGTTTTCATGAGTAACCCAAGTCTCTGAATAGGCCTTTCCTTCATAAGAAAAGAATATGGGAAGGTCACAGCAATCCCATTACTGGGTATATACCCAAAGGATTATAAATCATTCTGCTATAAAGACACATGTACATGTATGTTTATTGCAGCACTATTTACAATAGCAAAGACTTGGAACCAACCCAAATGCCCATTAATGATAGACTGGATAAAGAAAATGTGGCCATAGAATACTATGTAGCCATAAAAAAGAATAAGATCATGTCCTTTGCAGGGACATGGATGAAGCTGTAAGCCATCATCCTCAGCAAACTAACACAGGAACAGAAAACCAAACACTGCACATTCTCACTCATAATTGAGAGTTGAACAATGAGAACACATAGACACAGGCAGGGGAACATCACACACTGGGGCCTGTCGGGGGTGGGGGGCAAGGAGGGGAGAGCATTAGGACAAATACCTAATCCATGCAGGGCTTAAAACCTAGATGATGTGTTGATGGGTGCAGCAAACCACCATGGCACATGTATACCTACGTAACAAACCTGTGCATTCTGCACGTGTATCCTGGAACTTAAAGTATAATTTTTAAAAAATATTTTTAAAATGGAATATGGGAAGGTCAAAACCAAGCCTTGAATTTATGTCTCTGGAGCCTGGGATGTCAAGCAATGCGCTGAAGCTGGGGTGTATGTGGAGCCTGGAGTTTGGGGAGAGGCAGCTCTGCAGCCTTTGTTCCCTACCAGCAATCTCTCCCAATGCTGGGTGGTGTACACACCTCCCTCCACATGCAACACAGCCCTGAGGCTTAAACCATATCCCAAGGCTGGGACCATTCAGCTATAACACCTGGGACCGTTCCTCACAAGGTGAGGAGAGAGGAAGGAGTCGTTAATTCAAAGAGAAAGGTAAGATACTGCAGGATTCCACAAACACCACTGCAATTATGATCACTGAAGTTCCTAGAGCTAAAATTTTGAAAGAAGCTCTCATGGGAAACTCACTTGATCCATTTTCCTTCCAGAGACTCACTTGAGGAAGTACTTGTTGATAATAGTTTTCAAAAGCTGAAACAGCTAAATTTAAAGACCTCTTTTTTTTTCAATGCCAAGCCTTTTTTGGAAAGATTGTGGCCAATTCCCTCTGTACAGACACAGGATCTATGTGGAATTCTCATACTGGCCCAGTCACCTATGAATCCAAGGATTTGTTGCAACAGAAGAAAGTCTGGGCCCTGTCACACATGCATTTTTTGCACACCAAGCTCAAAAAAAGCAAGTATATGTCTTTCATGCTTCTTCCCATTTCAGTGCCCTCCCCTCAATACAAGCTCATCCCTTTTCTCTCTCCCAGGATCCTAAATATCCCCATTATATTTGGTATAAATCTTTGTACAAGGTTTTGCATAAATCTTTAAGCAGCAAGCTAATGACAAAAGTACTAACTTTGGAGTCAGCAGAACTGGATTCTAATCCAGGCACTATCAATGACCAGGCATGTGACTCTGGACCATGCTTTTCTCAGTCCATATCTGTTCATAAAGAAGTACACTGTACATTAAACCTCCTCTGTACATAAAAAAGCTCTCATCCTTCATCTGTACATAAAGAAGTACACTGTATACTAATGTCTATGGTGTCTAATTTCTCTAAAATTTTCTGGGATCTGATAAATAAATTTATAAATTTCATTTATGTATATATGAAGAGAAAAAGAAAATAAAACCACTTAAAAGGCCTTGAACATGTCATCTTCTAACTTCTCTAGGCCTTGATGCTGGTTCCAGATTGCCTGGTTTCAAACCCCAGTTTGCCACATACTGGCTACAGATTTGGGAAAGTTACTTAACCTCTTCATAACAGCCTACCAATATAAAAGACGATGACAATAATAGCTTTTTCCCCACAAGGATGATGCAGGGATTAAATGAGCCAATACATAAAATATGTTTATAGCAGTGCTACAAATAGAAAGAGTTCAATAAATGCCAGCCTCTATTATCATCCTATTGTCATAACATGAGAATAACAACCTGTCTTCACTTCTTCCTCATGGTTCCTGAGGATGAACTAATATAATGAATGTCAAAGTGATATGTAAATTACAAAGTGCTATTTAAAGGTAAAGAATTATACAAATGTTCACAAGCAGATGAATGATTTTTAAAAGTATGGCATATCCATAAATGGAAAACATTTTGGCAATTGCAAAAAAGAAACTACTGGTACATGGTTCATATGGATGAATCCAAAGACATTTCACTGAGTAGAAGATGCTAGATGCAAAGACTGAATATTTATATGAAATGCCTAGAAAAGGCAAATTTATAAAGACAGAAAACAGGTGGGGTGCGGTGGCTCATGCCTATAATCCCAGCACTATGGGAAGCCAAGACGGGCGGATCACCTGAGGTCGGGAGTTTGAGACCAGCCTGACCAACGTAGAGAAACCCCGTCTCTACTAAAAATACAAAATTAGCCGGGCATGGTGGTGCATGCCTGTAATCCCAGCTACTCAGGAGGCTGAGACAGGAGAATCACTTGAACCCAGGAGGCAGAGGTTGTGGTGAGCCGAGATCGCGCCATTACACTCCAGCCTGGGCAACAAGAGCAAAACTCTATCTCAAAATAAATAAACAAACAAATAAATAAATAAAACATACCAGTGGTTGCCTAGGATGGTTTTGGGAGTAGAGATTCACCAAAAATGGGCATGAGGAAACTTTTTAGAGTGATAGAGACATTCTACAACTAGACTGTGGTGATGGCTGCACAATTCTAGAAACGTACTAAAATCATTGAATTGTACATGCACAATGAGTGAATTTTATGTTATATAAGTTATCCCTCAATAAATTATTTAAATAAATAATAAATAACTATAAAGTAACAGTGTTATCATCACCTAATAGGTTATTTCATAAACAGTATTTTTTTAAGAAAATTATTTGGAATTGCCAGATTTTATGAAGATAGGGAAAGTGCTTTGAAAATTCTAAGTTTCTATACAAACTAACAATATTATTAATAAAAACAAATAATAAACCCATTTTAAAGAACTCTGTGATTTGTCTACCCCACATATACTCACCCTGCCAAATACTCCCACGTCAGGAAGCTGCTCCTTTAGTGACCCTGAGTTCTTCCTTCCTCCCACACGCAGTCCACTCACTCCCATAATCCAGCTTTCGCTGGAGCTCTATTAGCCCATCCTGGAACACACTGCAATGGGATGGAAAAAGAACAGGCCTTAGTACAGACACAGGTTCAAGCCTCAGCTAAGCCACATTCTACCTGTGTGACATCAGGCAAAGTATTTACACCTGCACTCCTCCTTGCCTCTGTCTGTAAAATGGAAATGATAATGTCCATCTCCTAAACTCGTTTTGATTGTGATGATTAAATATAACATATGTAAAGCAGCTAGCATTTGCTCAACATGTTTTTTTCTCCTGTAGGAAAAAAAAACTCTACCACGTTTTGTTAATTCTTCAATATTTATTGTGTACCAAATGTGTTGGGGAAGTTTAAAAGAAACAAAGGTTTAAATAATTCTCCAGCAGAAGCCAAGTCTGACAGATAGCAGATGTTTTTCTGGGGCTTTGGTAAGAAAGTGCACTGCACATGGTCATTACAGCTGCTGAATGACAAGGCCTAAAGAGCTAGATCAGTGAGAGCAGTGTCTTGGCAATACCGAAGTCTCCTTTTTCATACAAGAGAAAAAACTTCCAAGGCCAAGAAAAAGAGTGGAGCATCTTTTTCCCTCATACAGGTCAGTTAGAAAAAGTCACAAGGGACTAAAGATCAAAGGAACATTTTTCTTTCTCTGAGTTGTGAATAGCTTTGGGTGAGTAATAAATTGAAAAGATTTAAGGGCAAACAAGGTCCAAAAAGAAAAATTAAAAATATGTTAGAGAACAACAAAACTCAGAGAGATGAATAAAAGAATATCCTGGGGATAAGCATGCTGATATGCAGCTTGAGGAACTAGCCCACAAAATGCACATAAAGGCCAATTCCTAGGGACCCCCCTCCCAAAAAAAAAAAATTTATCTCTAGCTCCAGCTGCTGACCAGATACTGTGCTGGGTGGCCTGCTGCATCCTCAAATTTAACAGGTTCAAAATTTAACTCTAGTACTTCTTCTATCTAGTTGTCTAAATCAGAAATTATACTTAACCTTTTTCATGATCTCTGGTACCATTACTTTAATGCAGCTCTCCACTACTTCATGAATAAAAGAATGAGCAGAAGAATAGCTAAAGAATAATACTTGAAAGCCCATTTTTTGGGAGGTGGTTAATTTTATTTTTTAATCAACAAATAATACTTGTACATATTCATGGGGTACATAATGATGTTTTGATACAAACAATGCATAGTGGTCATATCAGGGTAATTAGCCTATCCATCATCTCAAACATTTATCATTTCTTTGTGGTTGGAAATATTCAGTATTCTCTTTCTAGCTATTTAAAACGATGTAATATATTATTGTTAACTCTACTCAAGGGCCAATTTTTTAAAAAATGATTTTAAAATATGGTTGGAAAATTCTCATTCAATAAGTGTTTATTGAGCAACTCCTGTATACCAAGCACACTGCCAAACAGTAAAGTGTATAATATAGTGTAGCCTATTGTAGCATATGAATGGAGGGAAAAGTTAGAGGTGACAATGAATAGGTATTTTAGGGCTGAAAGTAATCAGAGAAGAGAAATCTCCAGGATAAGAATCCAGAAAAGGGAAGTGATGTGGCTAGCATAAGAGAAACAGCATTTTCTACTTTGCCATCCTAGAGAGTCAAGGGAAACGAATACAAGTTACACTGGAGCTTTGGAGGAAGAACTTGAGACTTGTATAAAATAACAAAATATTCTTGTGCATTTTGCCTTACATTATGATGAATGTGATTAAAATTCTATAATTCTGGATGCTAAAGGAGAAAGAATTACTGATCCAAATGTCCTTAAATACCAAGCCTAGTGCTTAAAAGTTCTTCCTTATCAAAATATTGGAGAATATATACCCAAATGTTTCTCTATTGTTATCCTGAATTATTTACATTTAACTATTTCACCCTTTGGAATTTTGTTGTAATTTACATATGATGTGAGGATTTTGAATTGTTTTCTTTTTTGTTAATTTCTTTTTTTATTATTATACTTTAAGTTCTAGGGTACATGTGCACAACGTGCAGGTTTGTTACATAGGTATACATGTGCCATGGTGGTTTGCTGCACCCATCAACCCGTCATCTATGTTAGGTATTTCTCCTAATGCTATCCCTCCCCTAGCCCCCCATCCCCCAAAAAACCCCAATGTGTGATGTTCCCCTCCCTGTGTCCATGTGTTCTCATTGTTCAACTCTCACTCATGAGTGAGAACATGCAGTGTTTGGTCTTCTGTTCCTGTGTTAGTTTGCTGAGAATGATGGTTTCCAGCTTCAACCATGTCCCTGCAACGGACATGAACTCATCCTTTTTTATGGCTGCATAGTATTCCATGGTGTATATGCGCCACATTTTCTTAATCCAGTCTATCATTGATGAGCATTTGGGTTGGTTCCAAGTTTTTGCTATTGTGAACAGTGCCACATAATTTATTATTCTTTTCACTGCTTTGTGTTACCTTACTATCCTGGGTTAAGTTTGTCTATATTCAAGACCTCTCTTTGTGCTATCTTTTCTATTCTTTTTAGATGTATTTTTATGGTAATTTTTTTTTTTTTTGAGACGGAGTCCCACTCTGTCGCCCAGGCTGGGGTGCAGTGGTGCAATCTCGTCTCACCACAACCTCTGCCTTCCGGGTTCGAGCGATTCTCACGCCTCAGCCTCCCAAGTGGCTGAGACTACAGGTACTCACCACCATGCCTGGCTGATTTTTGTATTTTTTTTCTTTTAATAGAGACGGGGTTTCACCATGTTGGCCAGGCTGCTCTCAAACTCCTGACCTCAAGTGACCTGCCTACCTCAGCCTCCCAAAGTGCTGGGATTACAGGCGTGAGCCACCAAGCCCAGCCAGTATTCCCTTTTAAAAATTACTTTATTGTTACAATAGATTATACTACTTCACCTAAGATCATTGTCCTCCAGTTAATTCCTCTTTCAAAGTCTTCTTTGCATTTCTACTACATTTATAATGTCAGATAAGCATTAGAAACTTCTGTCCAATTCTCTCCATTAAAAAAAAGAAGAATGCTTCAGTCTTCTTATCCAGGCACTTACCTCTATTTACTCAAGTTTGCTTTTTACTCATTATTAGCATTGGCTGGGTCTGCTGAATTTTTGATATTAGAGGTTCTAAGTATAAGCAGCAATACCTAAACTGCACTCAAAGAAAGAAAAGTCAGGAAAGGCAATTTAAACATAATGGTACAAGAGATAGAAATACCAGCAGAGGTGCGTTCTGAAAGCCAAAAGTAGAGAAAGTTTAAGAAAGACTTTTGGTAAGCAATGCTAAAATTGATGAAGGGGACAATAACTGAAAATCAACCTCTGAAGTTGGAAGTTATTATACAAAGTCACTGATGATTTTCCCAAGAAAAATTTGGTAGCATGACTAAGTCAGAAGCTATATTCAGTTTATTGAGGAATGAGTGAGAGGTGAGGAAGAAGAAATGCTGAACATGAATTCTTTTCCTTTTCATGACATTAAATGGTAATGGTAAAGAGAGGCAAAGATAACATAGATGAGAGAGAGATTCAAGGAAAAGGGGGGAGTAGAGAGGGGTACAGGGAATATTTAGGCTAGAAAATCTCTATATGCAGGCTGGAAGAAAAGAGCCAGAAACCAGAGGCACAGACATTAAAAATAATCTGAGAAATGAATCTCCTTCTTACACAGTAAATGAAAAGGAAAAGATCATAGTAATAGCTAACACCCATTACTTACTGTGTGCCAGCCACCGTGCCATGAACTTTAATGCACTGTCTCATGTGAGAAACCCTCATACAAGACTTATCATCCTATCATCCCCGTTCTAAAGATGTTGGAAACTGAGACAAATATACAACAAGTTGGTCTAAGGTCACTCTGCTGTAGTAGTGGAGCTGGTGTCTGAACCCTGAAGTTTCACTCTAGAGTCAGAATGCTTGATGGCCAGCCTACATATTGTCAAGCAGAACGGTGAAAGCAGGGAGCTGCCCTAACATCGACGAATCACCTCCCGAATCACCAAAGACCACCTATGAACACATAACAAGGACTGCCAGCTTTGACTAGGACTCAGGAGTGGCAGAAACAAAGGAGTTCTCCATTACGAGAATGCCTATGCATGAATAGATGTGTCACTTTCAAAAGCAGCCACCCTGTCCTTCACACCAGTTTCCAAACCTTGATCTGCATACTGCTTGTTTTTTGTGCCTTCATGGTTTCCACTTGTAAGTTATTTATTTAATAATACAGGGACTTGGGTACAAAAAAATAGAAAGAGTGAATAAGACCTACTATTTGATAGAACAACAGGGTTACTATAGTCAATAATACTTAATTGTACATTTTAAAATAAAGAGTATAATTTAATTGTTTGTAATGCTTATTTCACATTGCATGCTTGTAGTACTCATGTACTCCATAAATATATATACCTCCTATATACCCACAAAAATGAAAAATTCATAAAAATGAAAAAAAAGAACACACGGGCAAAGGGACATAATTGTTTAGCCCACATGGTCATAACACGGGGCTTCTGGCCTGTCCATTTGAGAAAAGGGTTAGGCTGGTGAGTCTCCAGATGCACATGCATGGCACATAGTGATAGCTCCCTGGAGCAAAGAGAAGCATGCACTGGAGGGCAGGAAGACAGAAAAATTAGCCCTACACCAAGAGGGCCTACTCAGACTCTATACATCTTTCCAAAGCCCCAATTCCTCCGTAGAGGCTTCTCTGCTCCTTCAGCTCCTTCATGTAGTCATTCATGTAAATACCTTCACCTACCTTGGGTTTTCAGTTCCTTTAGAGAAGGGACCAAGTCCTATATCTCTTTCAAACTTCCAGGTTGGAGGTGTTCAAGAAATAGTTATTGAAAATGTATCAACTATTTCTACTCATGAGTAAGTGAGCTGCTTCTCATGATTACTTTTGATGAAAAAAAATGTGTTGATCATGAACCACTGTCAAGACCACTAGAGCTTGAGGTTTTGTTCTACCAAGTTTGCCTTAATTATTTCCTCCTGGGAACAAATATTAGCACATGCCAACACGGAGTAAGAGCCAGTTTTCGGCCAGAGAGTAGAGTTTTTTCTCAGTGCAAGGCCACCTTGCCAACTGTTCCCTGAACAGTTTAGATCTAGATGATGTATTCTAATCAGTTAAGCTATATTCTAGTTAATTAAGCTAATCAACCTAAATTCATTATTTTGCTCCCTGTATCGTGAGGTTGGTGAACATAGTTAGCCAATAGTATCAACAAATAAAACATTTTATAGTGAAAATGCCTTCATTCAAAAGCATTGCTGGAGATTGTTGTCAATTTAATAATTTATTCACAAAATATTGTGACCCCAGGCCCATCTCTACAGAAGCCTGGAATCCTTCCCAGTGGAGGAAACCTGCTTTTTATTCAGTTGACATCAGGCTTAGCCATATGATTTGGGATAGCCAATGGAATGTGAGCGTAAGTGATCTTATAATTCAGCTGAAGCTTTAAGAACCATTGTGATATTCCCCCATTACTCTTCCCTCTACCATAAAAATGGCCTGGCTTCATCAGTCTGGATCCCCAAATGGAGCTTCAGACAATCCACAGCTAATACTTTTATTAGCGAGCCACTAACTTCTACCATAGCAAGCCACTGAGATTTGGGGGTTATGCTTGGTTACCATAGCATAACTTCCTGAAAGCTGACAAACGTTGAAACCTACCTATAAACATTTCACTCTCTCCCTCTGGCCTCTGTCACACCACAGATATAAAATGCAATTTGAAGCTCAGTCTTTGAAATCAACAGTAAAATGAGAGAACCATGTCACAGGGTTGTTGAAATTGTTTAGTGGAATAGTGTATGGAGAGCACCTAGGATGGTGTGAGCTCAGAAATGTGAGCTCCCTCGCCACCATAATGCCTTCCCTTCATGTTTCATTCCCACTTCCGTGATGGAGGTAGCAAATGACAGACAATGTCAACCAGAATCTTGATTCTTCTCTATAATCATGTGATGAACAAGTTATACACAGTTCCTGCCTCACAAAACTTGTAGTCTTACTTCTAGCAGAAAAATGTACCATGTGCCTGCTTGCTTCCTCATCTATTAATGTGAAGTTCCAGCATCCAAGTGAAAAATTAACAAATGTAATTAGGATTGTCTTGGAGATAGAGGGAATCCATTGTTCATGATTTTTCCCTCTCCCAACCACTATCAACCACCCCACCGTCTATACACATCACCACTGCCAGTACCACTTCCAGAAATTACTCCCTGGTCCTAAAACCTGGATTAGATTGCCCTCCTTTGTGCTCCCATAACATCCTGTACTTCCCCCTTCTCCAAACTGTTACTCTGGAATGGATTTACTAGTTTGGGAATTAGTCTTCCTACTGAGAGAATAAACTGTTTCTTCGTTATTTTAGTCCTAGAAGTTGCCTCATGCCTCAAACATGGTAGATATTTATCAACATTTTTTGAAGTAATGAATGAGTGGATTTGATAAGTTAATTGCTTCATAATGACTTTTGAGTTCCTGCTGCAAGTTGATGACTTTTTTATGCCAGATGCCCAGGGCTCCAGGCAATCCTTATAGTTTTTTTTAACTGATAAGGAGTTCTCTATTATGAAATGGGGATGTGATTTACATATACCTGCAATCTTAAAGCACTCATAGAGGCCATTGGAAACTCAAATGGGTAATACAAATTGAATTAGCAGCTCTTGATTAAGAGAGCATTGATTTTATTAAAACTAGTGGAATATATGCCAGAAGTTAATTAATAGCTTGAAAATAATCAGACACTTCATAAAGCTGAACATCTGCCAAAAAGCGGGTATTCTGAGGTATGTTCAGGATAATTTCCAAGTGTATAATATTTGTTTCCATAGTTCCTTATGTTGTAATAACCAAAAAATAGGTAAATCAATTTTAAATGAAGCAATTTAACAAACTCATATTTCCTTTATATTTTGGAGGAACTCCAAACTTGCAAGAGTAAAACAATGTCCTTACTTACTCTCTTGGGATATCTAAAATATCTTCAGTCCTATAAGATTCTTTTTTAAAATGAGGAATGATTCTTGTTCTGTTTATTTTTACGTAACACCTTTATCATCAAACAAACTTCAAGATGTGTCATCTTTAGTAGGAAAATGTATTTCCACCTCATCCTCCTGTTAGACTTCAGTCTAAAGCCTATTCTCAGTTTAATGGGATTAACAGAAGCAAATCACAATTTAAGACTATAGTTTACCAACCTTCCTTTCTCTTGCTCAGTGAAATTCCCCTGATAATCCATCAGTCAGCCCCTGCTGGCCTTGAGAGGCACTCCAGAAGGCAGGAGGAAGGGCACACGGGCTCGCTTTTTGAACTGAAGAAGGGTTTCATTTGGTTTAGAATTGCCAAACTTCAAAAAATAAATAAATAACTTAAAGTGTTTTTCAAATCAGCCATAAGGCTACAAACCAGAAAGAAAAGTGTGAGGCAGGTGTTTGGGGAAGCTACCCAAGTTGCCTACATGGTTTCCAAGGTCCTTTCAACTCTAAGGTTTGTGTATCAGGCTGTCTACAGATCATACTGTCTCCATAAGATTGTCTAGTTCATTTTATGGCTAGTTTGAACAATCTGATTTTCTTTTTTACAATGGCAGGGGCTCAATCCATGTTAGGCTTCAATGTTGAGTCACCCAAGTTCTCCACAGAGAATAACCAACCAGCCGTAAGGAAGCTTCTTTTAGCAATGCCAGGATTCTGTAAAGTCCCTCCCAGCTTAACTTTTCCGACCTTGCGGCAGCAGAACAACGAAAAGAACAGCCCCTGGCACCCTCAGAAGAGCACAAAGCCCTCTGACAACCTGAGATGGCGCCCAGGTAGACTTCCCTCAAAAAAAAAAAAAAATGACAAGGCTGCTTCAGCAGGTCTTTCAGCCCCAACCACTCCACCCTCCGTCTCCTTTTCTTCACCGCTTTCCCCACCTCTCTTCCCCCCTTCCACTTTGACCCACCCCAATTTTCGTCCACTTCTCCCTCACCCCTTCCTTGTAATCTCTCTCCTTGAGGCGTCCTGTGGATGTTGACTGTAATCTCCCCTGGAGGAGAGCTAAGAAATGCACCTCCAGAGGGTCTGTTTGCCGTTGGAACCGCGTAGAGAAAGCGTGCAAACCCGTCAACTGCTCCCGCCGTTCCTCTCCCTCCTCAACCCAGGCTCGCTACAGAAGAGGGGAGTAGAGTCTGCCCCCTTGTTGTATCTATTTTCCCCTTCTCCGCCAGGGCTGTGGCCGGCAAGGGGCTCAGGAGGTGAGTCCCTTGCCCACACCTCCAACCCCGCAGGCCCGGTTTATAACATGGACAGCCCTGCCCTCTAGTGTTTGCAACCGGGAGCCCTAAGGCGCCATCTGCTCCAGAATTTCTCTTTTATAACCTAAGCAAGACCTGGAGTACCTCGGAGCTGCGACCTCCAGTTCACAATACCACCTGCCTCACACCCGGGCTCATCTTTTCATCCCGCCCCCACTACCCCCCTCTCCGTTCACGGTGTCCCGGGAGGCTGCGACCTGCGTAGATGATTTAGCAGACTGCCCCTGCCCATGCTCCTGCTCCTCCTCCTCCTCCTCTTCCCCGCTCTCTCCCTCTCGCCTCCTCTTCCAGTCCCGGCGCCCAGACTCGGCGAAGCGCAGCGCCTGCCACCAGCGGTGCCTCGGGCTGCCCCGCGCGCCGCGCTCCCAAGGTTCTGTCTCGCCGCACCCCGGCGAGCACTGGCGCGGGCAAGGACGCTGGCGGGGAGAACGCCCTGGGCTCAACGTACTCCAGAATCGAATGTTGAGAGAAGCAGTGCTTTGATCCAGCTCAGGAGAAAAAGGAGCGGGTTCCGAGTGAGACTTCTGGAGCCAGCGGGACGTGCTGGTTTGCCCAGTGCGGCGCGGCTGCACGCACCGACCACAAGGTGAGGGGCGCACACCTTCCGGGACGACCTGGCTTCCCTTCTTACCCCCACCCACTCCAGGTACTCCAGCTCTGGCTTGGGGATGTTTGCCAGCTTTGAGGCGCAAAGGCGGCGGGAGTTGGGATGCGGGGTGTCGGAGGGAGACTATGAGGGTCGCCCGGGCACTGTGCCTGCACGCTGGATTATAGTACAGAGAGCATTTCTTGTTCAAACAATTCCTCAAATGTGTGAACCTGAGAATCAACATTGTGTATAAATGTGGTTTGAGCATTTCATCCTGCTTCCTTGCAAAAGGATTAGAGGCAGCTTAAACATTAAATAGGCATGGAACGGGTGCTGGGGGGTGCCGGGGAAAACTTGAGTAGAAATCACAGGGAGGTGGTGTGCTCCAGGGACCCCGGGAGAACTGTGTGATTTCAAAGCCAGCTGATTAAAAAACCTTTGATTAGAAAGGACTGCACTGTTGCTCCAGCCCTCAGAAAATAATACTGTGCTCAGTCCTGATAAACAAAATACCCAGGTGAGGAGGTAATGAGGCAGGCTCATTTTTTTAAAAATACAAAATAAATCTTGGAGGTAAGAGTTAAGATGAGAAGTTCGGTCTTAAGCCATCTCCACCCAATACTACAAGGTGAGAGGCTGATCCCCTGCCTAATGAAAAGGAAAGGAAATTGAGTCAAAAGGGAAGTGATTCCAGCTGCTATTACAGGATCGTAGTGGTTTTGCATCTATATGTATATTTCTGCCTGTGCCCAGTTTTGGAAGAAAGGACCTTGTATTCAACCCAACGCTGCTTGTCCTTGAGTTAGAAGGATAAGGCAGATGGTGTCATCATCCCAAGGTGCTTCTTCCTAACCTTTCTAATTGTCCTTCCTTGCCTCCTGCACCAAATCTCTTGGGGAGGGAGCAGCCCAGGAGGAAATAATAGATCGTCAAATGGGTCGGGGGAGCAGTGTTTTTCCCAAAATAATTTAGGCTCATTTCATCATTCTTATGTTTTCCCTCAAAGCTCTAAGCAGTATATCGTCCTAAGCTGAATTTAACATTGTTCCAGAATATATATTTACCATAGTTATACATTCAGACACAATATGCATAACCTTAAACAGCCAGGATGCACTTGTGAATCAGGGGCTTCCCTTACTTAACCCTGCGCAAGAGAGGCAAAGCAGGCACGTGGGTCTGATTCCCTGTGCAGTCTCCTTCATGAGGAGCATATGTGAAATACCTTTGAAATACAGAGAAGATTGAGACAGCTTTTCTGTTTCTGGTACAGTTGCTTTCCTGCTGAATTAAGTGAAATGACCCTGTCTTCAACAAAAAAATGAATGGAGGCATTTGAGGCCCATTTAACAAATGCACAAAATATGCCTGCCTCAGTTTTTTCTCCCTTCAGAGCTTTAGCCTCCAGCCCACGGAGTTGTGATGATGAAACGGACCTCCTAAGTGGGACTCAGCTCAGTTTCTGTATCATATTTAAAACAGAGTATGTTGCTTATTTCTAAAATTGCACGGCACCTCACCACTAACTGTTTTGCTGCATAGAGGTATTTCATCACTAAGAGAGCTATATAGAGAAACTCACTGAAATCCTGATTCATCATTGTTGATAAAACTTAACTATTGTGTCATCATCATATGACATGGGCTGCAGAAGCTCCAAGGATTGCTATAGATCTCAATTGAGACTTCTAGTAACAGAGCTAGAAAGGAGCCTTTTAAAGTGTAGCCATGACTCTGGTCATTAGGTATATGCATGTTCAAATATTCCTTTAGGTGCTTGTTTTCGCTTTCATAACAATTTCCAGGGATGAAAACTTAGCAGATTATTTTTATAATGAAGAGTATTCAAATTAACAATGTGTATCCACCAGCTGACAAGTTTTAAATTCCACAGAAATCAACATCACAAACATAGTAAGATCAAGTTTTCATTCTTTCCTCTTCTGCCATAATGACTTCATTCAAGGCCTAGTCCCAGACCAAGTGCATGGAGACGATGGCTCATGTCTCTCAACATTTGCGCAAGGGAATGGTGCCTCCCTTGCAACTCAGCGTGATGTCACCTTTGTTAGCCATTCTGGTGTCTATACAAAATATTTGCTCCCCATTTCTTCTTATTGATGCCTGGTCAGCAGCAATCATGTAAATAAGTTTCCATTCTTCTGAGGAAGATAACAAAGTCAGGGTTTCTCAGAAGTGGTGCCTAGGAAGAGACAAAATCCAGGACACATCTCCAGTTCAGGTAACACTGCAATACATTTCAATTTCCTGCTGTGTGATGGGGTTATTATTGAAGAGGGAAATAAGGTGTATCATTCGCAGCACATTGTCCCCACCTGGCTCAAGCACCGCCCATTCCCCAGGTGGGCTCAATATGCTACCCCCCCCCCCAACCACCACCACCACCAAGATACCAAGGCTGCAGATGAAAAGTAGATCTCAGCCAGGCATGATGGCTCACACCTGTAATTCCCACACTTTGGGAGGCCATGGCAGGAGGATCACATGAGCCCATGATTTCGACACCAGCCTGAGCAAAATAATGAGACCTCATCTCTACAAAATATTTAAAATGAGTCAAGTATAGTGGTGTGTACCTGTAGTCCCAGCTACTTGGGAGGTTGAAGTGAGAGGATCACTTGAGCCCAGAAAGCCAAAGTTGCAGTGAGCCAAGTTCGTGCCACTGCACTACAGCCTAGGTGACAGAGCAAGGCCTTGTCTCAAAAAAAGAAAAGAAAAGAAAGTAGGTCTCTTTGCAGAAAGCCTCAGGCCCTGAACTTTTGTATCATCTTCTCATTACTCAAGTCTAATTCCCTACATCTCACTTTTACACACAGATCATTTTTTTCATGTTTCTTTTGATTGCCCACCCTGGAATTCTATTTCTACACTACCCTTTAAAAGTGAAAGATCAAATCTAACACTCTAATGTGGGAAAGCATTCCCTCTATTTCTACAAGCTTATTTACACAAAAAAATAAGCTTGACACTGATCAAAAACTGAATTTCTACCAAATAGGAACTTACTTTTTATGCCATAAATTATCAAGGCCATCTCAAGGCAGAGGTGAGTTTAGCATCTCATGCTTTATGCTCCTTTCTTCTGCACCTACCAGATTTGTATTATGTGTGAAATTATATGAACGTAAACCCCAGGGAAACATTGAAGATGAGTGTGCCATCATAAGTGATGCAGGGACAGATGAACAGGGAAGAGAAATGGGGCGGCAGCACTTGAGTGACTAACTTCTCTCTTGTTTTCTCCTCCCTGAATCATTTTCTAGAACCAGTATTGTGGCCCCTAAAATTTGGGGTTTAGGTCAGTCAACTTACCAAAGTTCATCTTCCTGGCGATGAAAGGACTTTCATCAAAATCCCAGCTACTTTTTATTCGTTCCCACATTTTGTGGATTAAGAAACTGAGAACCAGAATTTATAGAGATCATTCAATCAATTGGCATATTCCCGGATCACAACAAATTGATAAAATTCTTGAGAACCCTCTTTCTAATACAGTTTGACTATAATTTTGTCTTTCATTTTTAGTTCTCTTATTTTGTCTCATCCAATGTGGATTATCTGGTTTACTGCAGTCCTTACCTAAATAGATGTCAGTGTTTTGATCCCATTGTTGTATTCCCCTAAAACATATCAAATGAAAAACTGGACACTTTAATACGTTTATTGTTAGCACTCTCTCATGCTGATCAATTCTCAACACATGCATTTGTAGGATTAGGAAGACATAATCCTTTAGAAGAAGCTATAAAACCTAATCCTTCTGCATCTGGATCACTTTAAACTACAAGTTGTAAGAGGAATGAGCATCTCTGGATTCTAGTTATCAGTGCAGACCAGATGGAAGGTCTTTATGAAATCTGGTATGAGAAGGAAGGCATTTTATAGCAAGAAGAAAATATTTTGAGAAATAGCTACCAGCAGCAGCAGCTAGCAGTTCTAAAACTCTCAGATCCTCCTAATGACCCAATTAGGGAGGGAGGGAGGGAGGGAGGGAGGAAGGAAGGAAGGAAGGGAAGGAGGGAGGGAGGGAGGGAGGGAGGGAAGTGTTATAAATATTGGTCAGGGAAAAGCTTTATTATTAATTACAGATTAAATAATTAGCTACTAGGAAAATTCAAGGGGATAAATCAAACTGCCATTAGAAAGAATGAGAGAGCTCAGTAAGGTGGCTAGCTACAATAGCTTGCCTGGTTAGCAACAATATAATCATAGGGATTTATATTGCGCTTGTACACTGTTGGGCAGAAAACATGCCTGAGAGGTATAAAAGATGCTGTTAGCATCCAAGAAAAATGGGAAAGGAAAGCCCATCTCATCTGAGGAAGATGGAGGAAGAAGAACCTACAGAAAAGGATTCCACATTCCAAACTCATCCCTCTGAATTCAGTAATATTTATCCTTATATGATTTCTGACAGTGTAGTTTGTCATTGTAATTAATTCTTTCCTGTAAGTAAACAAGAATTGTATATTTACTTAAGTACCTTACATTTTAAACTTCATTACATACTGCAAATTTTAATGTTGAACTCTGCCCTAATCAAGGAAGTATTTGTTACCTAACATAAGAATTTGATATAGAGTAATCCATAAACACTATCCTACCATATAGTTCATCATAATTTAACATTTAAAGAAAGAAGCATGATTTCCTCTTTTATTATGCTTTCATTTGAGCCTTTTTAACTTTCTTATCATTCTTTCCTTCTGAGCCTAATTCAGTTCCTTACACAGATGCTCTAAAAAATCAAGCATTAAATATGTAAGTTAATTTGTAATTAGCAAATACATCATTTACAAGATACATTCATATTGGCAAGCATATTTTATTTCATAGATTGTAAACTGGTAAATCTCCTCACCCTCTCTGCAATACAGTAAGCCTGTTTCTAAGACCACCCGAGGTTTTATTTTATGTCCCAGGCATTCGAGAACCAGACTTTACTGACCCCAGGGTTTAGTGACTTACATATAAATGAAGCATCTTACCAAGAAAGGATGAAAAATGACTTTAGAGGAAGCAAAATCTCAAAGGTCACAAAAATTGATTACTTTCAACTTGGTGACAGAGGCAATGCTCCTGTGATGCAGATGGAGTAATTTCTCCAGCACAAAAGATGTCCAGCTAGGTCCCATTGGCTTTGAGATAATCTCTCACATTGCATTAAGTGTACTGAGTGCCCTGTCTCAGACTTATGTACCATTAGCATGCATTTAATTAACAATTAATGATTACATATTATTGTTACTATTACCACATATTCCTGTTATATTAAAATATGTGAAATTTGTAGCTATGTTTTGCCTGTTTAGTAAAATGAGTCTGAATCTAAGAGTGAGAGGGTCTACACACAGCCAAGAGGATGGGGTATTAACCCAGGCCTGTGTGAAGATATTTGCATCTCATGGAATGCTCTCCAGGGAACAAATTGACCTGCCCTGTGGATGTCAGCTAACCTCCCTCCAGCTTCCTCAGGGCTTGCTGAATGTACAGTGAGTGCCACTGTGCCAGTGTGGCGGTGAAGCACAGGCTCAACTCTACGGACCTGGGGTCAGAAGGCCTGGGTTAATACCCCATTCTCTTGGCTGTATGAGCTGCACGGTCTGTCATCATTACAATGGGGACAATAATACATGCCCTGTCTACCTCAGCCTCCTTTCAGGGAAGTTTCTCAAAACAAAGTATGCTATTGTGACTCACTGTCACCTGTGATGTCAAACTGCGCCTTGTGTTATACTCCTAGCGGGTAACACAGCATGGGGCTCAAGCCCAAGCTCTGGAGTCCAGAAAGCCAGGTTCATATCCCAGCTCTGTCATTCATTAACTGCTTTCACATCTCTAAACCTCAGTTTCCTCATTTGTTAGGGCTCGCATAACAGTACTATGTCATAGGGCTATTATGAGGATTAAATATGTGTATTCATTATTGCTAAATAATAAATTACCCCAAAACCTAATGACTTAAAGCAACACATTTTTATTATCTCTATTATCATAGTTCTATGGGTTGGGAATCTGGGTATGGCTTAGCTAGGTCCTCTGGCTCAGGTCTTTCACTCACAGGCTGCAAAGTTTCAACCAAGACTGCAGACATCTCAAGGCTCAACTGGGGAAAGATATGCTTCCAAGCTCACTCATGTGGCTGTTGACAAGCCTCAGGTCCCAGCTGGCTGCTGGCTGGAGACGTTGTTTTGCTACCACATGGACCTCCTTATAGGGCTACTAACAAAACAGAGTGCTTCATGCAGATGTTGCAGCTTGCTCTCCTTGGAGCAAGGGCTAAGATTGAAAGATGGCAAAACAGAAGCCACAGTCTTTTTGTACCTGATATCAGAAGTGATATCCCATGGCTTCTGCTGTGTTCCTCATTAGAGACAAGTCACTAGTTCCAGCCTAATTCAAAGGGAAGGGATTACACAGTGGGAGGAATACCTAGAGGAACCAAATCATTGAGAGCCACCTGAGATACTGCCTGCCGCAATATGATAAGACATGAGAAGCTGTTTGATAAAGACTCAATTCAGTATCACCTCATATTTTTATCTCATAGTCATGTTCTCAGACTGAAATTAGATAATCTGTGTCAAAGAATTTGTAAAATATAAAGCTCTATACAATATCAAGATTTTATTAGTTTTATTAATGCTGAGAATCCAGTTCCACTTTATAGATGGTGATATAAGAACAGCAAATCAACTAACCTGCACATTGCGCACATGTACCCTAAAACCTAAAGTATAACAATAATAAATAAATTAAAAAAATAAAAAAAAGAAGAGATGCGAATTTTACACCTTGCTCTGTGTGTGACCTTGGAAAAGCCATTTATTTGTTTCATACCTTAGTTCTCTCATAAAAGTGATGATAATAACAGACTTACCAGGATAAAATAAGATAATAGACAACCATGCAGCACACTGACAATATTTTGGTCACCCACAAACCACATATATGACAGTGGTCCCACAAATTATAATGGAGCTGAAAAATTCCTACAGCCTAGTGACATCATCGCTATTGCAGTGTTGTTGTAGCACAATGTATCACTCATGTGCTTGTGATGAGGCTGATGTAAACAAACCTGTGCTGCCAGTTGTATAAAAGTATAGCACATACAATTATGTATAGTATATAATACTTGCTAATGATAATAAACAACTATGTTACTGGTTTTTATATTTACTGTACTATACTTTTTATCATTATTTTGGGGTGTGTTCCTACTTAATTTAAAAAAAAGGTAAAAAGAAGTTTAACTGTAAAACAGCCTCAGGCAGGTCCTTCAGAAGGTATCCCAGAAAACAGCATTGTTATTACAGGGGATGACAGCTCCATGCATGTTATTGCCCCTGAAGGACCTTCCAATGGGACAGGATGTGTAAATAGATACAGTGATACTGATAATCCTGAGCCTGTATAGGCTGAGGCTAATGTGTCAGTATCTTAGTTTTGTTTGTTTGTTTGAGATGGAGTCTCAGTCGCCCAGGCTGGAGTGCAGCGGCACAATCTCGCCTCATTGCAGTGGCACAATCTCGCCTCATTGCAGCCTCTGCCTCCCAGGTTCAAGCAATTCTCCTGCCTCAGCTTCCTAGTAGCTGGGATTACAGGCACTCACCACTATGCCCAGCTAATTTTTTGAATTTTTAGTAGAGACGGGATTTCACCATATTGGCCATGCTGGTCTCGAACCCCTGACCTCAAATGATTCGCCCGCCTCAGTCTCCCAAAGTGCTGGGATTACAGGCGTGAGTATCTTAGTTTTTAACAAAAAAGTTTGAAAAGGAAAGAAAAAATTCAAAGTTTTAAAAACAGAAAAAAGTTTATAAAATGAGGTTATAAATAATGAGAATATTTTTGTATAGCTATACAATGTGTTTTAAGCTAAGTGTTATTACAAAAAGAGTCAAAAAGGTTTTTTTAATTTAAAAGTTTGGTTTTTTTTGTTTTTGTTTTTCTTTTTGTTTTTTTTTTGAAATGACGTTTCTTTCTTGCCTCCCAGACTGGAGTGGAGTGGCGTGTTGATCCCAGTTCACTGCAACGTCCGCCTCCCCAGTTTCAAGCAATTGTCCTGCCTCAGCCTCCCAAGTAACTGGGATTACAGGCATGTGCCACCATGCCCGGATAAATTTTGTATTTTTAGTAGAGATGGGGATTCACTATGTTGGCCAGGCTGGTCTCAATCTCCTGACCTCAGGTGGTTTACCTGCCTCGGCCTCCCAAAGTGCTGGGATTACAGGCATGAGCCACCACACCCGGCCTAATTAAAAAAGTTATAGTAAGATAAGGTTAACTTATTATTGGAGAGAGAAAAAATGGTTTTTACAAATTAGGTATAGCTTAAGTGTACAGTGTTTTTAAAGTCTACAGTAGTGTACAGTAATGTATTAGGCCTTCATATTCCCTCAACACTGACTCACTGACTCACCCAGAGCAACTTCCAATCCTGCAGACTCCATTCATGGTAAGTTCCCTACACAAGTGTCCCATTTTTTATCTTTATACCGTATTTTTACTGTACCCTTTCTACGTTTAGATACACAAATACCATTGTGTTACACTTGCCTAGAGTATTCAATACAGTAACATGCTGTCTGGCTTTGTAGCTTAGAAGCAATAGGCTATGCCACAGAGCCTAGGTGTACAGTAGGCTACACCATCTAGGTTTGTGGAAGTACACATCCTGATGTTCACACAATGATGAAATTGCCTAACAATGCATTTCTCAGAATGTATGATGCATGGCTATATATAAAATTATGCTGAAATCTAAAAAAATGAGATGATGGTCATAATGACAATGATGAAGATGACTATATGTTTCAGCTTCTACTCCATGGTCCTTTGAGGACAACTGAAGTAACTAGATATGATTTTTATCAGTTACGTTTTAAGTGTATGTATCAAATCCAGCTACCCCAAGTTTTACAATAACTTTATATGGTTCAATCTTATCTTGCTGAACACATTAGATATGCTCCCCTGAAAAGTGGCTTGCAAACAGAATTTTTAGAAACTGAACCATAATTAAAATGCACAGAGGCCGGGCATGGTGGCTCACACCTGTAATCCCAGTACTTTGGGAAGCCGAGACAGGCGGATCACCTGAGGTCAGGGGTTTGAGACCAGCCTGACCAACATGAAGAAACCCTGTCTCTACTAAAAATACAAAATTAGCCATGCGTGGTGGCACATGGCTATAATCCCAGCTACTCAGGAGGCTGAGGCAGGAGAATCCCTTGAACCCAGGAGGCGGAGGTTATGGTGAGCCGAGATCGCGCCATTGCACTCCAGCCTGGGCAACAAGAGCGAAACTCTGTCTCAAAAAAAAAAAAAAAGCACAGAGAAGGTTTCTATGTATCTAGTGGAATTGTACAATGCTTATGTGATCTTGTGATATCATTAATATTTTATAATATAAATAATTATCCTTATCTTATTATTTTAATTTTCTGGCATTATAGCAAGTGCCCTTGAATTGGGCACACCTGTATAAATATTTATAGTTACTTAAGAACTCACAAAACAACCTTTGAAGTAGGCAAATAAAACCAACTCTTGGTTATCTCAAAGAGTTCTTTTTGTTTGATTCTTGTGTTATCTACATTTCTTCTCTCACTGTAAATTCGCATAAATTTGGCAGATACAAAACAAGTAAAGTTCAAACTTCTCCATTCAACCACTTTAAGGGATTTTTTTCTTGCTTATAAGTATATCACATGTTCATTGTAGAAAATTTGGAAATGCAGAAAAGTGTAAAAAATGTAGTTAAAGTTACTCTTATTGTCACCACCAACAGGCAGCCACTATTGATACTTTGATGAATTTCTGCCTTAGTGCTTTCCCTCTCTATAGGGAGAAAAGAGTGGTTTCTTTTTCAATGAAATCAAGAGTACATTATATACTTTTCTTGTATCCTGCTTTTTCTAATTAACATTATTTTTAAATGATATTTCCATTTATTGATTCAACAACATAAATTAGTAAATATTGACTATATCCAAAGTGGAATTTGGATGAACTGTAAGAAATATAGTTAATAATTGAATTCAGATTTTTTAAATCAATTCCAACAATTGTGAAGTAGTTTCTTTTCCTTTTTTTTTAAAATTTTACTTTAAGTTTGGTGATACACGTGCAGAACATGCAGGTTTGTTACATAGGTGTACATGTGCCATGGTGGTTTGCTGCACCTATCAACCCGTCATCTAGGTTTTAAGCCCTGCATGCGTTAGGTATTTGTCCTAATGCTCTCCCTCCCCTTACCCTCCACCCCATGACAGGCCCCAGTGTGTGATGTTCCCCGCCTTGTGTTCATGTGTTCTCATTGTTCAACTCCCACTTATGAGTGAGAACACGTGGTGTTTGGTTTTCTGTTCCTGTGTTAGTTTGCTGAGAATGATGGCTTCCAGCTTCATCCATGTCCCTGCAAAGGACATGAACTGATTCTTTTTTATGGCTGCAAACATTATCTATTTAATAAGTTTCACATATAATTACTATTTGAAAACATCATTTCTAATAAGTATATAATATTCTGTTGTATGGATATACTATATCTTATTTAACCAGTCATTACTATTGGAATTTTAGGTGGTTGTCAGTTTTTATACTATAAAATTATAGCATGAAAAGAAAATTTTTACATAAGTCTTTGTCATTCGTTATTCTAGTTATCTTAGTAAAAGTAGCAAAGGAGTCCTTGAAGTCACTAGGGGGAAATGAGGTTTGGTAATCCAAGTATAAATATATACACCACAGTCTTCTCTTCCCTCTTCCCTACCACTTCCTCTCACCTCCCACTGGCAGAAATTTGCAGGCTTTTAATGCTGGAAATTGCTGAAGTAACAATCTAATTGGGGTGGCCATCTGTCGTTTTTGGCCCATATGGTTCAGGTCACACTGAATGCACCCTTGGCTCCAAGAGTGACATGGGACCCAGGCCCATCCAAACATCTTGTTCTCCAGGGCACTGTGATTGATTCAGGGATGGGCCATGATCCAAGCAGACCAATTGGAATCAATGACGCTCAGTTGAGAGGTGTTCAGGTGCCGTCACCTACACTGGATTTGGAGATTTAAGGACACATGCCAGGAACTACAGGGACCCAACATAAGGGGAGTGCCTCCTGAGGATAAAACTTTACATGGAGGAAGGAAGAGCCAAGAGATGGAGAAAGATTCTTGACTATATTATTTAAGTTTCTGGATCCACCTGTGCCTGATCTACACTTGACACTGAAGTTTCATGAGCAAGTAAAGTCTCCTTCTCACTTACGCCAATTTAAGAAGATTTCTGTCATTTGTCTTTTAAAATGTCTTTAATAATCCAGAGATTTTTACCCTCTCAATTGACGAAAATGAGTTGCAATTAAGACAGATTCTGGAGCTGAATCCTAGTTCCGTCACTGACAGTGTAACGAGGGAAGGTTACATGACCTTTCCCCAGTCAGCTTCCCTACCTATAAAATGAAAATAATGCTAATATCACCTCAGAGAGGTTTTGCAGGGTTAAGTAAGTTAATATGTGAAAAAGTGCTTAGAACAGTACCTGGTATATTTTAATTACTACGTAAGTGTGTCCCTGCTGCTGCTGTTGTTATTTTGAAGGCAGAAAGAAAACACAGGAGAGTAAATGACTTATTTCACTCATGCAGAGATTTAGCAGCCAAGCTAAAATTCAAATTTAGGTCTTCTCTTTTCTCTGCTTGTTGTTCTTTCTCAAGAGCTAAGCATATCGTCATCTTTATGATATATTTGAGTATTAAGCTTTCAGAAGTTTCCGTCCACATATTTGAACATTTCTATCAAAAGTTTTTGAGGTAGACCAGGAGGTCAGAAAATAGATTTAAGTTACTAGCAATAACCAGATGCTACTGTAGGATTATAGGTTATCATAACTTGTAACTAAAAATTATTACTTTTATTACAATAAGTTTAATTAAATTTATTTAATTTTAATTAAAATTAAAATACATTTTATTATTATAATTTCTACTTTAACAAGTAACTGTACCTTTCACCATGTTTTATTTAGCACCTTTCACAGTGTTGTTGTCTTTTTTAATATACCTTCCTATTAAACCAGTTGCTCTTTGCAGAATGCTTGAATCATCTGGCTCTTAGTTAGTAGGCTCCCGTTACCTAACCAAGCACTGAGTGAACGTATTTACTGGGGAGGCAGCTGGTCTCTCCCAAATGTAAATCAGATTTCATCATGTCTGGCTTGGAGAGAATGTGGCATATGGCAAATGAAGACACAGCTGCATAGTGAAATTTTCCATCACAAATTAGTCTAATACCTAAATGCAGAGTGAATAAAACATTTTCTAAATAAGAATATTATGTTCAAATTCATAATCATTGTTAAATATTAAGAGTCAGGTTATTTCCCTTGAATTATACAAAATTTCACTATTCTGCTTGAAAAAGTACATGTTATCTTATATTTAAAGTCATACTATTCACATCCAGGCTGCCTTTCAACTTCTATTATTTAAAAATATTTTCAGATATCTACATTGCCTGTTATTAAAATGCAAACTATTCTTTGAGTAGAGAACCTTTGTGTAAGGCCTTACAAAGTTCTGATAGAGACGAAGTGCATGGAAGGAATGACAGTGTGGTGGGAAGATCCATGGCCTTAGGGGAATGGGTGGGAGCCTAAGCTTTGGAGCAGTTAGGTTGGAATTCAGACAAAGCCCTGCCACTTCTAGGCTGCAAAGACATTGAACAAGGTACTTCACTACCCTCTGCCTCAGTTTCCTTATCTGTGATAAGAATAATACCATGTAATGGTAATACAAACATCATAGGATTGTCAGAATCAGAATGAGAAAATGTATGCAATATTCTTAGCATAGTACCTGCCACATAATAAGCACTCAAAAATAATAAGACCTGCTTCATCACTGGCTCTAAAGTTTTGTCAAATTGGTTTCATAACCCTAAAAAGGCTATCAAATCTTCCTGGGCCTCAGTTTTGTCATTAGGTGAGTAAATTGGACCAAATTCTGTAAAAAGTACCTTTGGGGGTTAAAATGCTACAACAATGCCCATACACATTGGGGTAAACCAAAAATCTATAACAGGGGCAAACTTGGGAAGATTTTTTCAAATCTGTTTTTCTACACTGAAATCAAGCTGCATCCATTCTCCAAACGTGATCATCTTCTCTAATAATAAAGCAAGGTTTGTCTATTTTTAACTTTTTATCGATCCAGTGCTCAGATTTTTCAGCACCATTTGGGGAGGAGCGTTCAATGGCTCATTGCAGAACCTTCCTTGTCATGATGATTTTGATAATATTATTGACATTCTTTCAGATTCCATAGTGAGTCTTTGTCATGATTCAAAGGGCTCATGATGCTGATAACACAAACAAAAGTAACCAGTTCAAGAATTAATTTGGTTAATGAGGATCACTAATACGGATAATTTCTTCCTAATAGTTTTAGTGGGATGCATTATTTGGTTGGGTGTATAATCTTGTCTACACTGATCAAGCTAGCGTGAAACTCTTCTTATCAGCCTTTAACTACGTACTTTACCAACACAGCCTTTGAAATATTTGTTTTCTTTTCATGAAGAGCTTTTAAATTTTTTGCCTAGATTCGAAAGTAAGAAATCAATTTAAATGGCATAACTTTCAAACTAGACTTCTGAAATGAGATTTAATGCATCATCATTAAATCTAAATTGATATTTTTCTTTAAAAGATGCAACTTTTCTATTTCCTATGTAAATAACTGTGACTCTATTGATTTATAAACTCCAAGAACAATTACCACTAGGGAAAAAGACAGGATAAAGGAGCATTTGTTGTTAAGCAGATATAATATTTTGAACTGATGATAATGTTTCCCTTACAAAACATGCTTGTATTAACTGATATTTATACTCATTTTTGAAAACTGAATTATAGATTTATGAAGGATATATTCAAAACTTAATTCACTAAAAGAAAAAAATAGATATGTCTATTGAAATATCCCCTAAGAAGCAGAAAAATATTTTTGTTCTAGTAGTATAAATAGAATAATGCAAATAAGAATGTCACCTGAATTTTAAGTAACACACAGTATATTTGGACCCCAGATTGACAATTGGCAACAGTACCAGAAAATAAACTAGAAACTAGATGCAGCCAGGCCTTGGCAAATATCTTTTTAAGATATTTGTTAAGAAACTCATAATAACTGCTTCCTCATTGAGGTGAACTTTCCTTAGTTGACACTCTCTTGATTACAAGTACACGATGCCTACTTTAAATTATCCTTAATTATTAAGGGAATTTGTTAGAAGATGCCAGGATATTTGGTGAAACTCAAGAGCTAGAGTTAGCTACTAGGAAATTATCAGGAATCTAGAACCTTATTTTCTCTTCCCTTTTTTCTCTCCAAGACTGGCTTTGAATATTTCTACACACATGTGGCTAAATGTGGGTGTCCCATAGCTCCTTAGTTTCGATTTTGAGATTCAAACAACTCACAGAGAAAACCAACAAGCATCTCTCACTCACAGTTCAAATTCCTAGAAAAAAAGAGAGTTTGGCCCAGCTATAGTTAGCTGTCTATCCCTAGCCCATCAACAATGGTGCAAACATAGGTGCTGGGAATCTAGTCTTAGCAGGAGGGAAACAGTATGCAGAAAAAGGGGGATCTGTGTTGTACAGACACCCCAAAAAAGTTGTCTTTTCTTCCTTTTGGCTTACACATACACACACACAGACACACATACAGACACACACACACACACACACACACCATTCTTCCCATTTATTAAAAGGTCTCCCTGCCATATATGACTTAACCATCTTACACTGAACTACACCCTCATTCACCCTCTTCCTGAAGGGGATAATCCAATCAATCATATCTAGCAACTGAATCCTAACATGTCATCAATGGGCCCCTCTTCTCAAAGTGAATGATCCCCAGAATAGTCCATTTTTTTCTGTAGATTAGGCTTCATTTTGTTCAGAAAAATAGCTTTCTCTTTTTATTCTGCAACATAATGATTAAATGGTAAAATTAGAAAGTTATCAGTAAAACCACAAACATTCCCACTCAAAAAATGATTACAAGAAGCAAAAATCTTCACAGCAACATCATACATTGGTTACCAGACCAGAGAATTTATTGCATCCTGCAAGACAAGGATTGCAAGAAAGGTAAAGAGTAGGATAAATAGGTTTTATGGGCTTCCATTATTGTTGGGATGGGTTCCTTCCTAAATCAAGTACTTCACTACAATATAATGCAAATAAAGTTAACGTCTCTGCATGCTGCCTTGACTGACTCAGCCAACCAGTTTCATATTCTTTACATAGCTTTGTTAACTGTAGCTCTCTCTATTGATGCAATTTCTCTCTTAGTCAAGATCCTTTTGGTTGTGAGTAAAAACATACACAGATACAAAACCACAGACTTTAAGTTAGCGTAAGGAAAAACTATGTTGGGAGGAGTTTACTGGAAGGGTTCCAAGGTACATTAATTCATAACAAATGACCCCAAAACTTAATGGCATAAAATGGCACTCTTTATTTAAGTCAATTTTGGAGATTGTCTAGGTAGTTTTTCTCATGTGGTCCAGCTCCGGTGGTCTCTGCTGACATTGTTCCTGCCTCTGCTTGAGCTGGCAGGTCAGTTACAAGCCAGACGATCTACTGTGTTCTCACATTTCTAAGGGTCGGCCGGCTGTCAGCTAGTGCAAAGGAGTCAGTGGTTAGAAGGGACTAGGCCATGTGGCTCTCAACATCCGGGATGCTACACTAGGCATCTTCACAGGGTTCCTAAAAGTACAATGAAGAAAGCGGCAAAGTCCTTGAGACTGAGACTCAAAACCCACATGATTCCATTTCTGTCACATTCTATTAGTCAAAATAATTCATAAGGTCAGCCCAGACTCAAGGAACAGAAAACAGATTGTATTAGTCCGTTCTCACATTGCTATAAAGAACTACCTGAGACTGGGTAATATATAAAGAAAAGATGCTTGATTGACTCACAGTTCCATAGTCTGTACAGAAAGCTTGGGTGGGGAGTCCTCAGGAAACTTACAATTGTGGCAGAAGCAAAGGGCAAACAGGCACATCTTACATGGCTGGAGAAAAAGCAAGAAAGTGAAGGGGGAGGTGCTTCACACTTAAACAACCAGATCTCGTGAGAACTCACTCACTACCATGAGAATAGCAGAGGGAAATCCACCCCCATGATTCAGTTACCTCCAACAAAGCCCCTCCTCCAACATTGGGAATTACAATTTAATATGAGATTTGGGTGGGGACACAAATACAAACCATATCATAGATTCACCTCTTGATGGCAGGAGCTGTAGTAGGGAAATTTTTGCAGTCTACAACAAGGGATATTATGAAGAAGTCAAAGATAATTTGTATAGCCAGACACCACAAGGGGCTAGAACTGTGAACTGTAAAGCTGGCAGAGCCTGAGATGTTTCCATTTTTATTCAGGCTGTCTGTCTGCCTCTCATCATATGGCGTCTTACTCTGCTTCTCTCACTAAGACATCTTACTTTATTCAATTACTTTATTCAACTTACTTTATTCAAGGTATGTATATAAGACCCTAGAGGCCTGCCCCACAAATCCCCAGTGTGCATGTCTTCAGTTCAAGTGATCTGCTCAGACAGCTGAATAGTATCTCTTAGCACCAATTTCAATTCCCAAAACAGAGGATTTGATTGTCCCAGATTTGGGGCAGTGATTCATCCCAATTCATCCACTATTTCTGGATGGGGAGCCACAGAATAGATACGTGGTTACTGTGAGGCCCCTCTGCAGAAGAGAGTGGTGTGGGACCCTTCTCAGAGGATGAGAGACTCAGGAGATGCTTTCTATCACAGTATGTAATGGCAAAGCCCGTATGCCCTGAAAAATTCAACTCTCCAAATGAAGTCAGTATTCTGTTACCAAGTCAGTGCCAGGAAAATGCAAGAAAAATTGAAAACAAGCTTGTCATTTTCTTCTATTTTTTTCTGAGTCTGAAGTGCCCGTAGATACTCTTAGTTCTTCTAGAAAGCTTGAAAGCAATATTTAATGGAAGTCAAATTTGGTCTGCAGCAGATTTCTTTTTCATTTGATTTTCTCCCTCTTATCTTGGGAACAACCTCTAATGAGAGAAATATTCCAGAGCACCATCTCAAGATGTATCTGGGAAAGGAACCCATTGTACACCAGAGCAAATCGACCCTGTGCTCCCTGACAATATGCTTAGTTTTCAACAGCTTCCCTGATCCCACTTCTTATGACTTTACCACACTTTTCTGCACTTCCCAGAGGTTCAGCAAGGCTTCCATCTCCCTGCTGGTCTTGTCAGGGCAATCTCTTCACTGGCACCATGGCTTATTTTCTACAGAACCACTGAAAGCAGACATGGTTCCCATGCAGATTATCTTCCCATTTGCACTTACCAATCATGTGAACTCAGGCAGGTCCACCTCCCTGTCAGCTTGTCTCTTGCAAAATTTAGACTTCAAGTATTTTCTCTCACTGCTACCCTGTATGTTTGTTATCAGATCAAATGAGCCGTCTGCATGCGGTAGCACCTTAAAAACATTAGAATGCTCTGTACGTGTAGAGAAATGGAACTTCTCTCATAGATACTTGGTAGTGAGATAAAGTGGCATGGGTCATTTCATGTCCAGTGTCATCATACAGATGTAAAATCCCACCTTGGAAATGTAGGTGACCACATGTAGAATTTTACCTCTGCCTGCTCATGAGACCCTGTGCAGAGGCCTCAGCTAAGTCATGCTCAGGCTTCTGATCCACAGAAGCTGTGAGATAATAAATGCATGTTGTTTAAAGCTGCTAAATTTGTGGTAATTTGTTACACAGCAATAGACAACTAATACAGTGTTCAATCTCAAATGTAAAATAACATTTTACATAACAGAATGCTATGTGTAGGCTTGAGTGAGTGAGAGAGAGTGTATGTGTGTGTGTGTGTGTGTGTGTGTTCCAAAGGAAACGTATTTTAAAATTAAATACATTTTAACATATGGTTTTCAAAAAGCTGAGAAACTGATGATAAATTTACACTTGTTGCTGCAACATCTCAACATTGTAAACCAAAAATAAAATTCTAAGACCCTCCAACCAATTGACTGAAACCCCCTCTCAGTCAAGGGCATTCCAAAGTAAACCTGAAAAACTAGTTCAGGCCATGATGGGAATGGGGGATTAGACACGCCTTATTATACCCTTCTCTCTTTGGAATCCGGGCAAAATGGACCAGCATTAACATTACAACAGAGATCTCAAGACTGACCAAACAGATTCTTTGTGGCAATAAGGTATATCACAAAATCATAGATAACAGGCCCTGAAAGAAATAGAAAGTATTTTACCCTAAAATATATTTCTTTGATGTATTTTAAAATGGCCCTGCAAAGCTGTCTCTTGTGGGAGAAGTCTACATTCTATAGAGAATCCTCTTCCCTTTCCAGGTCTTTTTCTGATCCCAGAAAGACTAACTAAAGTCTGGAACCTTTAAAAGTCTGATAAGAAATATTTACCATCTAATCTCTCCGAAGCCTGCTACTTGGAGGATTCATCTGCATAATAAGAACCCTGGTCTCCACAACCCCTTATCTTCATTCAGACATTCCTTTCTGTATTGATTCCAGTTCTTTAGATAATAACTTAACACTTTCAACCAATTGCCAATCAGAAAATCTTCAAATCCACCTATAACTGGAAGCCGCCCTGCCACCATCACTGCTTTGAGTTGTTCTGCCTTTCTGGACCAAACCAATGTACACCTTATATGTATCAATTGATGTCTGCTTGTAACTTCTGACCCCCTAAAATGTATAAGACCAAGCTGTAACCCAACCATCTGGGGTACATGTTCTCAGAGCCTCCTGAAGCTGTGTCATTGGCATGCCCTTATTCTTAACAAAATAAGCTTCTAAATTGATTGAGAAAAAAAATTTTTTTAAATAAAAACATGATTTTCTTGGTCAGAGCTGGGATACTACTTGCTTGCCATATGACCTTGCACACATTATTTATGGAGTTTTTTATGTTTCATTTTCTGTTTTTTAAATAAGAACAACTCCACCAACTTCAGAGTCTTATGAGAATAAAATGATAAAAGTATGTGAATATGCTTAGCATACTATTTGGCCATGCTAGAAGACTATAAGATTAGGTTTTGTTTATTTGTTTCTTTGCCCCTTTCTTGGTGTTCACTGGGTTCAATGGCTGAGTTCTAGTATATGTTAACCTTGTCGTTTAGTGTAGAAAACAATGTGAGATTTAGCATGATTATTGAAACAGCAAATCTTCAGAAATCCAACAAGCCTATGGCACTCAAACAGCTTAGTAAAACCTACCCAACAAAATTTAAGAAGTCTTGGAAGCAGATGGTTTGGGGCATCTAGGCTTCAGCCCAGGGGCATTTTTGCTGGCATTCGTGAGACTTTTCAAAAACAATAAGTAGTCAACATTGTTCAAGGCTCATTTTTTTCCTGCCTTCTGAGGTGACTACTTGAGCAACATCTTTCAAATAATTCTAATCTAAGAAGAATTTTTTATTTTAGCCTTTTAAAAAGGCAATAAAATAAGACATCTATTTTTTTCTCCAAATAGCTATGTACGATAACCTCTATTTATTAGGACATTTTAAAGTTTCTTACCGTATATTCTGGCCAAGGCCATCTTTTTTTTATGAAACATTGTTAGAATTAAATCCCAGAATTTCAGATGAGCTTTCCCTTACACTGTCATATTTCACCTTACCTCTTAACTTTTAAGGGACTGTCCATGAATACCTGAGCCCCAACATCTCAGTCACTTGGCACTGGAGAAAAATCACAGTGCCACCCACCTATCTTCTGAATCAATGTATCTGAATGTTTAATATTTTCCATTTGTTTTACAATTTCTTACAAAATAAATTATTTTCCCGTTGAGGAAAAGAAAGATTTTTATGCATTTGCATGAAAAGGTTTCAAAGATATTGTTAAATGGAAAAAAAAGGGCACAGTAAAGTAAAAAATAGCTTGCATATCGAGATCTCATGTGCATGGAAATGCATGGGCAAAAGCCTACAGGAGCACAATGGTGGATGCTGGTAACCTATGGAAGGTGAGTGGAGTGTAGCGGAGAGGGGGCCTGTCACCTTTAGTCATATATACTTCCATAATAGTAAAATTTTTTAAACTCAGGCTATATCCCCACACTATTTAATTTTTAAAATTGTTTTTAACTGGGAGTGGGCAGGAGGCATGCATTCCTTGACCAATAGAGGCATTTTTTTTTTTTTTTTTTGAGACAGAGTCTCGCTCTGTCACCCAGGCTGGAGTGCAGTGGCGCGATCTCGGCTCACTGCCATCTCCGCCTCCTGGGTTGACGCCATTCTCCTGCCTCAGCCTCCCAAGTAGCTGGGACTACAGGCGCCCGCCACCATGCCCAGCTAATTTTTTGTATTTTTAGTAGAGACAAGGTTTCACCGTGTTAGCCAGGATGGTCTCGATATCCTGACCTCGTGATCTGCCCACCTTGGCCTCAATAGAGGCATTTTTAATTTACAAGCCCATGCGAGAAGCCCATGTGCCTATACTCAAATGCCAGCTCCTCACAATGACCCCAAACATTCTGTCTAAAGTGCCCTCTCGTCTTCCAGTCTGTTCCTGTTTCTGTTTTTTCCCTCATGATACTTGCTATAATCCAAAATTAATAAGTATCTGTTGGCCTCTGTTTTCTCCCAGCTAGAATACAGGCATTATGAGGGCAGGAGTCTCATCAATCTTGTTCAGTTTTCATCTCCAGCATCTAGAGAAGAATCGAGCATTGAGTAGATGCTCAACAAATATTTGAATAAATATAAGAATGAATGAGACAAATGCCCTTGTGCCATTATTGTCTTCTATAAAACTCTGGAGGAGCAGGGGCTGCAAGCAAAAATAGCAGTAGGCCCAAGTTTTACATCTGCTTCCAAAGTACTCTTTCTTATTTGTTAGAGAAGACATTTGTTTCAAGAGATCCAAGAGAAAATTTTCCTGGTGGAAGATCCTAGCAGCCCCAGACTCTGAACAGGAAGTGTCTACCAACCAGATATTGGCCCAGCTCCCACACAGCATAAGACAATGTATTAATCAGGGCTCTCCAGAGAAAGAGAACCAATTGCATGTGTGTGTGTGTGTGTGTGTGTGTGTGTGTGTACAGAAAGAGAGAGATTGATGTTAAGAAATTGGCTCACACAGTTGTGGAGCCTGGCAAGTTCAAAATCTGCAGGGTAGGCGGGTAGGCTGCAGACCCAGGGAAGAGCTGATATTGCAACTCAAGTCCTGAAGACAGTCTAGAGGCAGAATTCCCTCTTCCTTGGGGAAACTCAGTCTTTTTTCTCTTGAGGCCTTCAACTGATTGGATGAGGCCTACCACATTATGGAGGATAATCTGCTTTACCCAAAGTCTACTTTGAATTTAAATGTTCATCTCATCTTAAAAAAAGAAAAAAAGAAGAAGAGAAAACACTCAGCTGAGCACTGTGGCTCACACCTGTAATTGCAGCACTCTGGGAGACCAAGGCAGGTGGATCACCTGAGCTCAGAGTTCGAGACCAGCCTGGGCAACATGATGAAACCCCGTCTCTACAAAAAAAATACAAACATTAGCCAGGCGCCGTGGCACCTGTATGTAATCCCCAGCTATTCAGGAGGCAGAGGCATGAGAAATGCTTGAATCCAGATGGTCAAGGCTACAGTGAGTGGAGATCCTGCCACTGCACTCCAGCGACTAGTGTTTTGACTAATCTGGGTACCATTGCCTAGCCAGGTTGAAACACAAAATTCATCATCATGGGCAGGATGACAGAACCTCAGCTGGAGCCTTAGCTGTGTAGGTAACACAGAGAGTATCCTGTGGTGAAAAAATTAGAAACAGACATTGTGTGAGAAAGAAGGGGCAAGTTTTGTGTAACCTCCTGACAAATTTTGAATCTCTGTTAATCCTCTTTTATGCAAGTATCAGAAGATCACTTCATGTTCAGCCATAGGAGCCCTTTCCTCACAGCCCCATATCAGCCAAGCACATATAGATAAAGCTGCAGGCAAAGATAAGGTGTCTCTGAATCCCCAGCTGTGTCTGTAGGGACACTCTTCCTTAATGCCACTATATTCCTCATACTAGTAAGGAAGTCAGCCAATTCTACTCAATGTACGAGTAAGTACATTGAAATGCAGACTGTCTAAATAAGCAAACCGAAGAGGCACACTGGGAAAGTTATCCAGATAATTCAGGATAAAATTGAGCAGGTGTCTTGGTCTGTTTTGTGCTGCTTTAACAGAATAGTGAAGACTGGATGATTTATAAAGAATAGAAATGTATGTCCCACAGTTCTAGAAGCTGGGTAACCAAGATCAAGGTGCCAGCATGTAGTGACTAGTGAGGGCCTTCTTGCTGCACCATCCCAAGGCAAAAAGTGGAAGGACAGAAGGGGGATGAATGCTGTGTCCTCACTTGGCGGAAGTGCAGAAAAGAGCAAACCCACCCCCATAACCCTTTTTATACTGACACTAATCCATTCATAAAGGCAGACCCCTCCTGACCTAAACACCTCTCCAAAGGCCCTACCACCCAACACTGTTGCGTTGGGGATTAAATTTCAAACATATGAATTTTGGGGACACATTCAAACCAGGCAAGTTTGAAAAGCTTATATTTGGGGTTTACATTATTCCAGCTGGTGAACTTCACCAGTTAGACTCCCTTTACGACACAACTCAGGTGAATGTTCTGTTATCCCGGTTGTTCAATCAAGATCCGTTGAGCTGTAGTGGGTGGGGGAAGTGAATCAGGAGCAACCCCTTCAGGAAAGTGAGGATAAATGAAAGAAAGGCTGAGCTAGGCACGGAGAACCTGAATTCTAGATTTTAACACCTCTCTTGATCATTTGGGACAAGTCACTTAACCCTAAGCCTCAGTTTCGTCTCTGATTCTCCTTTAGCCCTATAATTTCATGGGATGTCTAATCTCAGATACTCTGCTGGCCATGTGGCCTCAGATCCCTCTCCTAATGCCTAATATGTGTTAGCACCCTTGTGCTTTCAAATATTTACTACTACTGCTGGTTTTATTTCTACCACTTAAAGAATGGAAAATCCATATTTAAAAAAAAATCTATTTCCCCCACAATAGTGTGTCTGAATACAGATTCTGAATTGCTTTACACTTATACTGTATGTTTATCTAATTATAAGTAGAAAATACTATTGTGCCCGTGATAAAAATGAAGCTAGGAACTATCAAGAGAGCCTGGTCCTATTTCCAAATACCATTATATTATTTAATATTTTGGTTTCAAATCAGCTTCCAATATTTGGGGAGTCAGTTTTTCTTTTTTGATATTTTTTCTGCTCAACTGATTCAGAAAATCTCTTGTTGCTATGGAAGTCAAATGGGTTTTTTTCATCTGTTTTAAAATCGTCTCCTCATGCCTTTACAATTAAAAGTCATACCTAATTATAATGCTAACTTACTGAATGTGGATCACATATTACACAAAAGAAAATATATGTTCATAATGTCAGGTTCGTAAGAAAAAGAATTTTTTAATTTAATTGTTTTACCAGACTTTAAGTCTTTCCCATTCTTACACATCCCATTTGAATGACACTAAAATGTATAAAATCAATTATATGAGTTTAATTTGTCCAAGCTTGGTATAAAATCTTATTATTCCCTTCCTGAGTATCCGGTTATTCTAATTAATTTTCTCCTCCTTATCAGCGGATTTAATGATTCACTTCCATGCCCCTCTTTTGCCAAGCGCGTCAGCATGTATTGTCAGCCAGAGGTGTCTCCATGGCTATTAAGAAGCTCTGACTCGGTGAAGAAACAGAAGCAGTGTGCTGAGCAGGAGAAGAGGGATGAGGTCATGCCTTTGAGCACCGGCTATAACCTTTATGTTGCTCTTGGTTTTTGTAATGCACACATATGCACATGCAAATATACGTGTGCACACAAAAATGCATGCCTAGCTATATGAATTCTTATGTCAGAAATGAGTGGCGAGTGAAGATCAGAACAGATTTCACATTTTTAACCTAGTCTAAATTCAGCTCCTTTGCCGAACTTCATCTGAGTAATCCCTTTTAAATCTGAGCCCTCCAGTTACTCCAGATTTTCTTAGCACTTTGTTACTTACGTGCATGCCTCTGCTGTCATAGCAAAGTCACAGGCTGACATCCACAGCAGGGAAGATAAGTAACAAATGCATGAACTTGTGGCACAAGATCAAGCACTGGGTGTACAGGCTTGTGACTGGCATTGAGGAACATGGTAAAAAAGGAAGGGAAATAAAGCAAGTAAGATTTTTGTTTGAACATTAAGGAGAATTTTTTGGTTAGGTACAGTGGAACAGTTTATAAAATGTGGTAGTATGATCCCCAGTCCTGGAACACATAAAGAAGAAAATAAAAAAACATTTTCCTGAAGTAGCTTGGGTCAGAAATGTCAGAGATGCAGTGCAAATCATCAGCTATTTGAGAATGGTCAGATGTAGACATGAAGAGATTGACATAATTATTCGTTCTATAAATACAGTCATACACCACATAATAATGTTTTGGTCAACAACAGACCACATATACGATGGTGGTCCCATAAGATGGAGCTGGAAAATTCCTATTACCTAGTGCCATCCTAACATCATGGCACAATGCATTACTCATGTGTTTGTGGTGATTTGGTGTAAACCTACTGGGCTGCCAGTCATATGAAAGCATATCACAGGCTGGGTGCTTTGGCTCACACCTGTAGTCCCAACACTTTGGGAGGCTGAGGTGGGCAGATCACTTGAGGCCAGGAGTCTGAGACCCACCTGCCCAACATGGTGAAATCCTGTCCCTACTAAAAATCCAAAAGTTAGCCGAGTGTACTGGTGCATGCCTATAGTCCCAGCTTCTCAGGAGGCTGAGGCGGGAGAATCACTTGAACCTGGAAGGCAGAGATTGCAGTGAGCCAAGATCATGCCACTGCACTCCAGCCTGGGTGACAGAGTGAGACCCTGTCTCCAAAAATAAGATAAAAAATAAAATAAAAAAATAAAAGCATACCACATACAATTATGTATAGTACATAATCCGTGATCTCTGTTACTGGTTTATGTATTTACTATACTATACTTTTATTGTTATTTTAGTGTGCTCCTTCTACTCATTAAAAAAATGTTAACTGGCAAACAGCCTTAGGCAGGTCCTTCGAGAGGTATTCCAGAAGAAGGCATTACTATTATAGGAGATGACAGCACCATGCATGTTACTGCCCCAAAGACCTTCCTGTGGGACAAGATGTGGAGGCAGAAGACAGTGATATTGATCATTCTGACTTTGTGTAATCCAAGGCGAATGTGTATATTTTTGTCTTAATTTTTAACAGAAAAAATTTAAAACATAAACAAAAAAATTTAAATAGGAAAAAGCTTATAAAATAAGGATATAGAAAAAGAAAATATTTTTGTACAGCTGTACAATGTGCACCACTGCACCTGGCTAACTTTTGTATTTTTAGTAGGGACAGGATTTCACCATGTTGGTGTTTTTTTATCAAGAAGTTAAAAAAATTTAAATACTTATAAAGTAAAAATGTTACAATAAGCTAAGTTTAATTTATAATTGAAGAAAAGAAAATATTGTTTATAAATTTAATGTAGTCTTAGTGTACAGTGTTTATAAAGCCTACAGTAGTGTACAGTGATGTTCTAGGCCTTCATACTCACCCACCACTCACTCACTGACTCACCCAGAGTAACTTTCAGTCCCACAAGCTCCATTCATGGTAAATGCCCTATACAGATTTACCATTTTTTTATCTTGCATACTGTATTTTTACTGTACTTTTTTATGTTTAAATATGTTTAAATACACAAATGCCATTGTGTTACAATTGCCTACATTATTTGGTACAGTAACATGCTATACAGGTTTGTAGCGTAGGAGCAATAGGCTATATCACATGGTCTAGGTGTGTAGTAGGCTATACCATCTAGATCTGTAAGTACACTGTGATGTTCACACAGGGACAAAATTGCCTAACAACACATTTCTTAGAATATGTCCCTGATGTTAAGCAATGCAGGGCTATACTTATTAAGCACCTCTTATATGCCCAACTCTCTGTTAGGCCCTGGAGACACAATAAACAGACTCTATTTTCAAAGCCCTCATAGTCTTAGGGGTAGGACAAACAGACAAGCAAAAATTACTCTACAGTTCAGGACATCATTCTAGAAAACCCTAGAAGAGAAGTTGCACTGGGTGCTATGGAGAAGAAGAGAGGCACCTTCCCTGGAGTAATGGTATGCCAGGGAAGTCTTCCTGACAATATCCAGTCCTCTAGTTTGAAAAACAAAATCATCATGTGACTGTGAAGAAAGCTCATATAGCCATTTGCATGACTGAAAAAATATGCATTGGAATCGTATCTGGGGGCATGGGGCAGATTGCACTACTAACACATAAGACAAATCAGGAATGTTTACAACTATCCTTAAAAATCCTACATATTGCTCATAAAGTACTAAGTGCATGAATATGTGCATAGTTTTATGTTGTGGCTATATTTAGTAAGTAATATATATGCCTAAATATGCCATCAATGCAATAAACGTAAGAATCACATTCTGTGGCAAGATGCTCTCAATGTGAGACACAAGGAAAATGTGATAGCAGGTGATATACTCATTTAGTGATATAGCAGAACTGTCTGCAGCACTTAAATTCTTTCTCTCTTTCTCTGCCTTTATATTTTATTTCAAGCATGGGTAGTTACATTTGTCTAAGTTAAACCTCTGTTTGTAACAGTAAAGTTGTAAACTTTGTCTAAGTCGTAAACTTCTCCTTACAACAGAAATAAGTTACACTGTAAACTTATTTGTTTGAACAAAGTTTTAGAAAATTTTTTACATCATCTTAAAACAATGATCCATAGTACTGAAGAACTCAATGAAAGAGTAATTACAAATTGCTAATGTTTATTAATTCTTAAGTTTCCTTATATTTTAATGCCTTACAATAATGAATTATTTCAATCATAGGAATTATAACTTGCACATAAAATTATAGTCAATAATTTTAAATTAATAAATGAAACAACATAGTACTAGTAAAAGAAAGAAAAAGGAACATATTTAGAGACATATGCTTCAAATTTATTGAGCTTCATTCACTCACAGATTTTACTGTTCGAGCTGTTGTTTCAGAACCAAATCTGCTCAATGAATATCACCTTCTGCCTCATTTTCCTCGTCTTTATAGGTCAAATTCCCTATCACTGCCTCCACTCCATGCCATATGTGGGCTTCCAGACCAAATCTGACTTGAGGGACTCAGCATCCCGGGGCTTTCCACCTCCTTCACTGAAGCCACCTGAGGGGCTCCTCCATCCGTCCTGGGCGTGCTCACTGCTCCTCTGACAGAGCAAGCCATTGACTTGAAGCAGTTCTCAGAGTCTCACCATCTCTGCAGGAGTGTTCCTACCTGATAATGAGGCTTTCACTCCTGGCATGGAATCTATCCCACTCCCCCCACTTTCTATGAGTTCCAGTTCAGAGGTTCTCAATGATTCTCAACTGAGAACACTAGAACTTCTTAGTACAGTGGTTCTCAAATTTGGTTTCACATTTTATTCATCTGGGAAGTTCTGTATTTTTTTTTAATACCAGTGCCTAGCCATCACCCACATAGATTCTGATTTAATCGTTCTGGAATAGGTTTGAGTCATCAACAGTTTGTAGAAATTTCCCAGGTGGTTCTAATGTACAGTCAGGGCTGAAGACCACTATCTTTGCGGGCTTCTTGCAGCCCTCACCTTCCCAGTCAATGCCAAGAGCCAAACCAGTCCATCCAGCGTCTACATACACACACACAGACACACACACCAAACTTGCTATAAGTAAATAGCTCAAGGAATGATAGCAAATAGATGGTCTTCCTTATTCTAAGTGAAGTAACTCAGGAATGTAAAACCAAACACTGTATGTCCTCACTCATAAGTGGAAGCTAAGCTATGAGGATGCAAAGGCATAAGAATGATACAATGGACTCTGGGGACTCAGGGGAAAGGGTGGGAGGGGGCTGAGAGATAAAAGACTGCAAATTGGTTATAGCGTATACTTCTCAAGTGTTGGATGCACCAAAATCTCAGAAATCACTACTAAAGAACTTATGCATGTACTCAAACACCACCTGTTCCCCAAAAACCTATGGAAATAAAAAATAAATAGGAATTCTCTAACACCCACAAAAAAAAAAGTAGATGGTCTTCCCCTATATCTAAGTTGTTCTAATTGATCCAGTCTTTCTTGGATGGTGGTACAAAATGAAAGGATGGGTGGTTTCAAATTTTTCAGACTCTGAAAAAAAAATGAATACAGGATCTGGGTGGGAAATAATATTACCAAGAAGAGCGAAGAAGGAAAACAGCTGAAAATAAAAGTCAGGTTAAGTGATTGAGTCCAAGGTAAAAAGTTATAATATAAGAAGAAAGAGAAAAGTAAGGAGGAAATAATTGAGATATTTTAGGAAGTTTAATGTTATTTAAATGAACAGACTTACAAATAAGGAAACTCTCCATCCAGTTATTAGCATCATCCAATGACTCAGGCCCTGTGGATAATGCAAAATATACAGGTCCTGAGCTAAAGTGGACAGATGGAATCTCATCTCTACCTCTTTCCAGCTCTGGAATCTTGGGCAATCGTGGGAGACTTTCCAAGATTCCCATAGCAAGATCTTTTCTCACACATTATCTTCTTACAATATGAGATTGAATCTCCTCCCATGTGAGGTAGGATCTGTGCTTCCCATCCCTTGAGTCTAGGAGGTAAGTACAGGGGTGTGAAAGACAGTGTGGGAGCCGAGAAGGAACTTGCTGACATGCGTTTGTTGGGGACTGATTCAGAAAAGAGGTGATGCTCAGTCTGAGTATGGAATGCTGAGATGGAGTTTGCCAGGCAGAGAAAGGGTATTTCAAGTAAGGATAACCAACATATCTGAAGGCTTGAAGATACAAATGTACGTTTTCATTATACCAGGGCTTCTGAAACTCAGCTGCATGGACATAAAAGATTTAAAGAATTTTTATTATTTTAAAGGGTTAATATTTTATTCAAGTTTGTTGAACAGATATAATTCTTCATAACCAGAGACAATACAAGGCACATAAAATGCACATATTTTCTAGAGAAACATAGAGCTTCTGAATTGGAGGGGACCTCAGGGATCTTTTATCTCAGCCCCCATGTACCCATGTGCCATGGCTGAGTGATATAGTATAATGAGCAGAAAGACTGTGAAACCAGACACGTAGCTAAAGAGCAAGTGCAATTAAAGGTTAAAATTAGATTATTATTCCTTTTGATGCCCTTCCCCCATGGCATATCACAAAACATAAAAGCAAAGGCAAGGGAAAAAAACAGCAACTGGGAAGACTATACCCTCTAGCCAACCTATCACAATTATAATGTGGTATTTGAAAGAAGAAAATACATTTCAAAAGGGCACCATTATTAATGCCACCAAGAAGGGATTGGAAAGTTGCAGTTTAAATCGTTGATTTTGTGCCAGTTCTCTTGTTTATATAAATATCAATTCTCTCTGTGAATTATTGCACCTTTATTTAGTTAGGAATACATTTTAAAAATGCCTTGCTAAAAGGTGTGATTCAATGGAGAGAAAGTATTATCAAGTAGTGCAATGATCCATAAATAGCTATTATTATTATTTAACATTCGTTAAACACCCACAGTGAGCTAAGCACTGTACCAAACTTTGGGAGGATGTGTTTCTTACTCTGACAAGGACAGATTAAATACGCAGAAGAGAGGAAAGCTTAGGATCAGGGAAATTTATTTTTCTACTCCAACATTTCCATGTTCACTTGTCAAATTAACAAAATTCAAGATATTATAATAGTATTAATAATAGTTATTTCTTGTGTTCAGTGTTTTATACATTACGAAGTGTTTTATAAACCTATCTCATTATATAACTTGGCATATAGTCTCTGGAAGATGTGAGAATAAGAGAGGCAATTTTATTTCAAGAGAAGCATCAGCTGATTTGTTGGAGCATGAAAAGGCAGTCATAATGAAGGAGAGGGGAGAGATTTTTTTGGATAGGTAGTCTACGCAAAAAACAATTGTTCCTCTCACCTGAAAACTGATGGCTTTCAGCTATCAGTTTCCCTCCCTGAAAGCAGTCACTGTAATCACGTTTTTGCATATCAATCCAGAGATAATAAATGAGTATACTAACATACAGTTTACACACGTGGTATCACACTATGTTCACTGTTCTGCACCCTATTTTCTCTTATATTTTGGAGGTTATTTCATGCTACATTATTATTTTTAATGGTTGCATCTATTCCATATGTAAGTGTACCACAATTTATTTAACTGGTCTGTTATTAAAGCATATTTATAGAACTTTTGTCACAATTTTTGTTTGTTTCTGAAAAATTCTGCTATTACAAACAATAATTAAATAAGTAGCTTTGTAGAAATACCTCTGCAAGTATATATGTAAGATAATTTCCTGTAAGTGGAATTGCTGAGCCAAAGTGTATGTGCCTTGGTGATTTGGTAGTTGCTGCTAAATTCCCTCTGGAAAATGTATACTGGCTGCAATTCCTAGCAGCAATGTATCACTGCCTGTTTCCCCACACTGTCACCAATGCAATGTGTTATCAAAATTTGAGATATTTCATAATCTGATGAATGAATAGCAGAATCTCATGGTAGTTTCATTTGCATTCATTCTAAGTATAAGATTGCTTAAGCATTAGTTCATAGTTTAACAAAAACATTAGTGGTTCCTTTTCTGTGAACTCTATTTATATTTTCAGTTCTTTTATAGGGTGGGTGTTCGTTTTTGAATTGGTTTTTGGCAACTCGTTTAATATTGATCAAATTAGTCCTTAGTACATAATCTAAATTGCAAATATTTTTCCTAATGTGGCATTCATTTTCATTAATGGTATTTTTACGTTACAGAATTATCTAGTTTTAATAACTTAGTGTATTAATCAATCTTTTGTGGCCTCTAAGTTTTGTTTCATATTCATAAACATCTCTATTAACACAAGATTATTTTTTAAAAAGAAACTTCCTAGTTTTCATTTATGATTTTTTATGTAAATTGTTAGTACCTTTGGTATTTATTTTATTATGAGGTAGGGATCTAGCTTTATTTTTTTAATAGATGACTATTAAGTGGCCCCAACTCTATTCATGAATAATTCAACTTTCTTCCATGAGTTTGAAATACTTCTGTCATATACTAAATTCCCTTGTAGGGAAAGTGCTTTGTAAATGCCATCATTATTCAGTTTAGAAATGTAGACACTCCCCTGAGTTAATTCACTAGAGTTGATGGTTGATAATAACCTACTGAATCCAAGCAGATGTGTGGGGCAAGAAACACAGAAAAAGCAATATGCAGGAAGCAGGAGGGGTGCCTAGTTGGAATTAAGAGAGCAAATAGGAACAGAGGAAAAATAAGATTAAAATGTCAGAGAAAAAGTAGGGACAACTCCAAAACAAATACTTTAATGATATAAAAGGTAATGAGAGGACACCTACTCCAACTGCCCTCCTGATAAAGTTCAAGCTGCATCACATGAACTCCGGGACTTTTCTGGTCTGGTCTCTACCTACCGCTCTAGCCCAGTGTAGATTTCTCACTAATTATCTTTCAGGTTTCAGCTTGAACATTATTTTCCGCCATCTACTTCCATGACTTGGCAAAGAATGAATCAAGTGTTCCCTTTTTGGTCCCTGCAGCATTCTATGCATTGTATTGTCTAGTCTCTTAAAGCTTTCACCTCTGTTGTGGACATTTTTCTTCACTGCCAGCTTCTAGTCATCTCTCTCAGTAACTAAGATTCTCTCTGGATGACTTCTCCTTCTCTTACACTAAGCCCAGGTGCTTCTGATGGCACTGACTTGACCCCATCCCTGAGGTCCCACACATGACCTAGGCAAAGCTGCTTGATACGAGTCACTCTCCACACCCCAGTGATTGGTTCAGGGATTGGCATGTGCCCAAGGAGAGCTAATGTGACACAGTGAAACTTGGCCTGGGGAGCCTGAATGAAAACTCAAACCAGAAGTCATCTTACAACAACAGGGGTCTGCAGAGTGGACCAAAAATGAAGTAGAACCAAGAAATGGAGGGACAGGGAAAACCATCTGAAGCCCTGGATCAAACTGGAAACCAATCTCATCCCTGGATTATCTCATTAGTAATAAATTCCTTGGTTTTCCTCACATTGTTTTAAGCTGAATTTTCTGTCACTTCTAGAAAATGACTGCAACTTCTTAACAGCTCCTGAAGGTTGTTTCTTAAGGGAAGAAACTGTGTCTTAATGCTACTGTATTCCCAGGGCTCCATTCCTGGAGCACAGCAGCATTCAATAAACACACAGGGAGGAAAAAGGAATAAATAATAGGACAAAGTTCTTTTAAATCCTAAAGTAACAACTGCTTCCAGGTATGGATATTCTACTCGCAAAAGATCGCTGAGTTGACTGATGGCAGAATCCGGATTCAAATCTAGGCTGACCTGGGCCCAAATCCTTGGTTTGCTCACCTATAAAATGGCAACGCTTTGTGGTTTGATATTAAAATGGTGATGATACCTGCTTTTATTGCCAGAACCAAGGAGTGTGCCAAAGAGAAGAAGGTTCCTGCTTTGCCAAAAACTCTCAAGGAAAAGCAAAGAAATTTTGCAGAGCTGAAAATCAAGCACCTGAGAAAGAAGTTTGCCCAAAAGATGCTTGTAAAGGAAAGGAGAAAGCTTATCTGTGAAAAACTGAAGCACTATCACAAGGAATATAGGCAGATGAACAGAATGGAGATTCAAATGGCCAGAATGGCAAGAAAAGCCGGCAACCTCTATATACCTGCAGAATCCAAACAGGCATTTATCATCAGGATCAGAATTACCAATGGTGTGCACCCAAAGGTCTGAAAAGTACTATTGCAGCTTCTTCACCTTTGTCGGATCTTCAGTGGAACTTTTGTGAAGCTCAACAAGCCTTCAATTAACATACTGAGGCTTGTAGAGCCACATATTGCATGAGGGTGCCCAAACCTCAAGTCAGTAAATGAACTAATTGACAACAGTGGTTATGGTAAAGTCAATAAACTAATCGCTTTAACAGATGACACTGCTCGATCTCTTGGCAAATATGGCATCATCTGCTTGGAGGATCTGATTCATGAGATCTATACTGTTGGAAAACACTTCAAAGAAGCAAATAACTTCCTGTGGCCCTCCAAATTATCCTCTCCATAAGAAGGAATGAAGAAAAGACCACTCATTTTGTAGAAGGTGGAGATGCTGGCAACAGAGAAGACCAGATCAACAGGCCTATTATGGGAATGAACTAAGGTGTCTACCATGATTATTTTTGTAATCTAATCCATTAGTAAACAGTAACTGTTTTCAAATTGAAAAAAATAAAATGATTATAACAGCACATATCAAATACTTATTCTCTGTTAGAACTGATTATTTCACACCTTTTCTCCTGTAGCCTCACTGTTCTTCAGAAACTTTATGGATTATAAAAACCACGAACTCTCTAAACTCTAAAAGAAAGGCATCATGGACATGAGCAATTACTCTGATTTCCGCAAATAAAATTGTTTCATTTAGCTTCCAATTGCCTCTGCTAATGAGAGAACATAAAATTGTGGATAATCAAAAGTCATAGATATGTGTTTGGAGACCTTGTTGTATGATGAGTTCAGCAGTAAATTTTCCTTGCTGATTTCATTTTGCCTCCAGTGGCAAAAAAAAAAAATGAGTTTGGATTGTCTGAGCATATGTTAACTGGGTGATAAAAAAGATAATTATTGTGCTGGACATGAACAGAAATCATTTTATTTTTCATTTTATTTTAGATTCAGAGGGGATGTGCAGGTTTTTACATGGGAATATTGCATGATGCTGAGATTTAGAATCTAGAGATCCCATCACCCAAGTAGCAAACACAGGTAGTCTTTTGGAATCCCCAGTGTCTATTATTTCCATCTTTGTATCCATGTATACCCAATGTTTAGCTCCCACTTATAAGTAAGAACATACAGTATCTGGTTTTCTAGAAACCATTTTTAAATGTCCTTAAAATTTACTTCATGTAATCTACAAAGCAGATAACCCACAAGCAGATAATTGAGGGGTGAATGTCAACCGAATATAAGAAAACTTTTGTTCTATTGCATTATTATGATTTTAAACAGAGCATTATAATTTTTTATTTTCCAATAATTAAAAGCAATCTCATCTATTTTAGTTGGTGGAATTCTCATTAAGTGTAAAATTTTATATCACTTGAATATTCTCATGTTTCAATTGCCATCTTAAAATAGCACAAATCATGACTGAAACATTATTCATTCTATTCATAAGTTAATGCTGCTTAGATGCTGTTAGTAAAATGTATTAAACATTCTTTATGCATTTTCTCATCCCTTACATTCTTAGCTATGCAGGGGTTAAAGGTCATGCAGAATACTTAAAGGTATTGTTTGGGTATTTTCAGGGGAAAAAAAAAGGTTACCTAAGCTGAATGAAGTAACCAACTTTTACAAGGCTCTTCTCATCCTCTCATTACAACTGGTGGTTGTACACATTGAAATATTGTTGTATGGGGCAGTTTTCCAAGTTGTATGAAAAGCCTTGAAATATTTAGCATTTTACTCTATTACAATTTGAGAAATTATATTAAAAAATAAAGAAACAAAAAGATATACATCATTGCAGCACTATTTATTACAGGGGGAAAATTCTAAATTTCTAATAATAACGGCATATCTGTGACTTTAAAAATAATATTTCAAAGATTATTTCATAGCCAAACAAGCTAATTATAATATAAGTATTTTTAAGTCTTAAAAAAGGCAGGGAATTATCTCAGATACCTATATGAGTGTGTATGCGAGTTGGGGGAACTCTGGAAGAAAATCTGCCAGTGATTATTGGGGTTATGGCATATAGATGATTTTTACTTCTCATTTTCAACCTGCTAAATCATCATGAGTTTCTGTAATAAATCTGTATAACTTTTATGAGAATAAATTCTGTTTTCATAACTAGATCCTAGTTCCCAGAGCAGGCAGATTAGGTAAACAGCCCTCTTTACAAGATGGTTTCTAAAAAGAGGCTTGAACAGAGAAGCACGTTCTACCACTGCTGTTTCTAGTTAGCTAGTTCTTTATTACAGTTGTATTTCACAGCTTGTTCTATAATACAGAAATTCTCTAGCAAGGTTGGATACCTCCTTACTATTTAGTAAGAGGATTTACTTTCCTGGGGTGGGGGGTAAAAAGTGTATCTTCATTCTACCTTCCACCTTCTCCTTTTACATCCTTGGCTTTTAACTCCACTGTAGGTTCTATGCTCCTTGTCTGGAAGCAGGAAGACCTATTAGGAGGCTGTTGCAATAGTCTGAGCAAGAAATAATGAGCCAGAACAAAGGCAGTGGCTGTGTGTGTGTGTGTGTGTGTGTGTGTGTGTGTCTGTGTGTGTAGCTGAGTGGGAAATTCAGTAAGTCTGAGGCTGACAGGGAACACAGGAGAGGGGATCTCTCCCCACTGCTGTGCTGATTACAGCTATACCCAGCTCCATAACCTTGCAGCCACCAACTCTCATAAAATCAACCAATCAGACCTAAAAGAGACAGAGCACTGTAACCACAACTATCCTGGCCATCAGCATAGAAGCTTTCCAAAAGACCCTCCCCAAATACATATGTTCTGTAGGGTCTTAGCTCACCCGAACTTAACCTTTGCTTCATTTTAATAGTAAAAATCACAGCCCAGGGAGAAGATTTAAGATGCTAATGAGACATGGGACATATAAAGAAGCATGACAAGAGGCTGCACAGGTGCAGCCAATAGACCACTGCAAACATACAATAATGTTACCTGGAAGAGAGCTTAGAAAGAATACAAGTTCAAGCTAACCCACTTTCAGGGAGCCAACAGCAGATCTCTTTCTGCTGTAGTTTCCCTTTCTGCTCCAGGTGAAAGCCGCAATAAACTGCCTTGCTGAAGCCCATCTTAGACTCTCCATCAGTTTCTATTTTCTGAGGGTAGAGAACCCACTGGCCAGTCACAAGTCCCCACAGCCCATGTGTATTCTCTGCCTAGAATAAATCTCCTTCACCTCTGCTTGACCAGATCCTTCTATCCTTCAAGTTCCCATTCAAACATCTCCTTCTCCATAAAACCCTTCTATACCCACAGCTGGAAGTAATTTTCCCTCCTTTGATTTTTATGTTTTCACCTTTTTCATGTATGTACATATTTTTTTATTTTGAAACAATCAAAGTTGCAATACAGACAACTTTTTTAAACCACTTGAGAGTAAATTGCCAGCCTAATGCTCCATCACAGCTGAATACTTGTATTTCCTGCAAAGAAATGAGACATTCTTTACATAACTACAGTATAAACTTCAAAATCAGAAAATTAATATTGAAATATTAATGCCATCTATTCCTCAGTCCAGTAATGTTTTTTATAGCAAAAGGATCCTGTTCAGAATCAAGTGTGGCATTTAATTATCATCTCTTTAATCTCATTCAATCTGGAATGGGGTCTGTCTTAAATTTCATGACCTTGACAATTTAGAAAATACAGACTAACAGAGTACTCATCAATTTGGGTTTTCTAGTGTCTCCTCATGACTAGATCCAGTTTATGCACCTTCAGTAGAAATATCACAGAAGTGATGATTTGTTCTTATTAAATGGTGCATGATTGCAATTTGTTCTATTATTAGTTATGGTCACTTTGATTGCTTGATTAAGATAATTTCTTCCAGTCTTCTCAACTTTGAAGTTATTCTTTTCCCCTGTGTAATTAATGATATTTTGTAGAGATATATTTTGAAACTTTTAACTTATTCATTCACTTATCTTTTGTCAGTATGAACTCACTGTTTATTTTATTCTATAAGCTCTAATCCATTACTATCATTATTTATTTTGAACCTGAAATTGACAAGATTTGGCCAGTGGAAACCCCTTCAAAGTGGTTCCTGTGTACTTTGATACATCCTCACCATTCTTTGAGTATTTCTTTGCTTTGTGTTACAAGATGTTCCAAGATCATTCGCATTTTCTCTTCCCCCAACCTGGACTCATCCATAGTTCTACAAGGACTCCTGGTTCCCTTAAGAATGGTATTTAGAAACCAAGGTCTGAGTCCTAGGAGTTTTTATCGCATTTGGGGTGGTATTGCTCCGAAGACTGCTCAGTGAACAGAGCTTAAAATCATGGGAATGTGTGTAAGTGCACACATGTATAAATCCACAGGTTTACATCGATAGTTATTATCTACCTGTAGATACTGAAAATCATGAGTTCACACTTAAAGGTTCCAACTCCATTGAGTTTATTCCAGCTTTCTCCCTTTCCATATTTGCAATTCCTATTTCCAATAGTGAAAAACCTGGCTCCCACTATCCTTAACATAGTTACTTACTTAAACACTTCCATATATGTCTCCCATCTTTGGAACTATCAACTTCCCACATAAATATCCTCCTTATTCCATTCAGGTCATGATTGCACATGGATATCTTCTCCTCTCTGTTCAGTCTCTGAAGCCCATGTCAAGTCACTGTCCCCTACCCATCCATCTATATATTCTCCTAAGCCTGTGCATTCCCTGAAAATTCCATGCCAGGCCACCCACCCCCTGTGATATCCTTGTCACCCTGCTTGGGCCCTATTACCCCACTTTGGACTATCCTATATGTATACCCTCCTCACTCTACCAGGATGCCCGTACATGGACATCCTCTCACTCTGATTACAAATAATAAAATTTTTTAGTTAAAGAAAAAAGAGATACTGGTAGGATTTTTAGTTTCAGAACATCCTTATACCTTAAGGTCCTTGGCCAAACCTTAATTTATTAGCATACATGATACACACTCATGGAAAAGTGATTCCTTTCCTTCTTTTCTGCCTGTCAGACCAGACCAGTCATCAATATAATCATTGTTTAAGGGAGAAAGTGTATTAGTTTTTTATTAAATCTCACTTTCTCTCTTTCTCTCTCTCTCTCTCTCTCTGAGACACACACACACACACACACACACACACACACACTCTCCCATTCCTTTACCATGAAAGCTTATTTCACTGTTGCTCAATCCTCTGTGGATCAAAATTGGCAAAGGATACTAAAAGTACTAATATTTTTCATGGGAAACACCGCCTATTTTATTCTGTTGCTGGAAAGATTCTTCCACAAGACTGATGACAGAAACAAAGGAAATACAAGGAAGAGGTTGTGGAAAACAGGAGGGAGAGGGGTGAGTAAATAAGAAAAAGAAAAGGTGGGAATGACGAAAGTAGCAAGAAGGGAAATGGAAAGAGGTGATCTGGGAGAGAAAAACCACAGGTGGGATGCTAAATGGGAGAAATGTGAAAAGAAAGTAGTGGGAGTGGCATTCAGGAGAGTCTGACTTAGCCACCAAATCCCATGGCAAAGAGTGCCAACTTCATTATCAGCCCCAAAGCAGTGCTACTGTCAAAAAAAAAAAAAAAAGTTACCTACTCCAAAATCACTGACATGTCTAAGCAAGTAATGGAGAAACTGTTAGTTCATACACTTTTTGAGAACCAAACTTCTGAATTTTTGTCTACATACTTGCTTCCTGACATCTTTAAAGAATTGCTGTTTGGAGCATCAGTTTTGGACACCACACATCAACATCTCTAAGATGGTGAAAGAGTTCTTGGTTGATCAAAACTTTGTTGAATAAAAATATTGATATGTCTATAAATGGAACGCCTGCACCATTAGCATCACATCTGATTTTGCTGCTTTTATAAAGAAAGAAACTACACATTTCATCACGTCAATGTGTCTGACTCAATCCCCTACCAACGATCCAGAAAAATGTCTTGTCTAATGCTAGGATCTTGTCAAATCCAGGTTATGAAATCATTGCCTTTTTATCACTTTGAATTCAAAAACATACCTTAATATGAAGTTATTCTCTTCGTATTCTTCATTATAGACCTAAGTTTGCTGGATTTCCAAAAAGTAGCTTTTGAAACACAATAAAACTTAAGGGAAAATTTTTGCTCCTTTTACAGAAAAAGAATATCCATTCTTAGAACAATTTTTTTAAGATGCTGTATTAACTACCTTTATTGTGACACTTTTTAATACTGTATCAAAACCTCGGTAAGGTGCCAATTTCTTTTTTTCCCTCTCAACTTTTATTAAAGGTGTGGGGTATACATCTGCAGGTTTGTTACACGGGTATGTTACACTCAGGGAGTAAGCTTAGTACCCAATAGGTAGTTTTTCAGCCCGTGCCCCCTTCCTCCTCTCCCTCCTCTGGTAGTTCACAGTGTCTGTTGTTCCCACGTTTGTGTCCGTGGGTACTCAGTGTTTAGCTTCCACTTATAAGTGAGAACATATGGATTTGGTTTTATGTTCCTGCATTAATTTGCTTAGGATTATGGCCCCCAGCTCCATCCATGTTGCTGCTAAGGACATTATTTCATTCTTTCTATGGTTGCATAGTATTCCCTGTATATGTAACACATTTTCTTTACCCAATTCACAATTGATGGGCACCTAAGGATGATTCCATGTCTTTGTTATTGTGAATAGCGAGGAAATGAACATATGAGTGCATGCATCTTTTTTGTATAATGATCTATTTTCCTCTGGTTTTATACCTAATAATGGGATTGCTGGGTCGAATGGTAGCTCTAAGTTCTTTGAGAAATCTCCAAACTACCTTCCACAGTGGCTGAACTAATTTACATTCCCACCAACAGTGTGTAAGCGTTCCCTTTTCTCCACAGCCTCACCAGCATATGTTGTTTTTTGACTTTTTAATATAATAGCCATTCTGAATGAATGGCTGAAATGGTATCTCAGAATGGTGAGATGGTATCATATTGTGATTATAATTTCGATTTGCATTTCTCTGATGATTAGTGATGTGGAGCATTTTTTCCTATGTTTGTTGGCTGCTTGTATCTCTCCCTTTAAGAAGTGTCTGTTAATATCCTTTGCCCATTTTTTAATGGGGTTATTTTTTTTTTTGCTTCTTGATTTGCTTAAATTCCTTTGTCAGATGCGTAATTTGCAAATATTTTTTCCCATTCTGTAGGTTGACTGTTTACTCTGTTGATAGTGTCTTTTACTCACAGAACAATTTGATGAATATTTATTCCATGATTAGTTTAATTAGCAGATCTTTTTTGCTGAAGTAAATCATTCTATATGCTTCCTACAGATGTTATTATAGATGCTACTGAAAATATCAGTAGGGCACATTAGTTACTTTCCCAACATTCATTTCACTTTATTCCTTCCTAATGAAATCCTGATTTTAGTTTGTACATTATTTCCCCCACTCACCAAATTACTGAGGAAAACAAATCTCATTGCCAAATTGTCCCTCCTTAGTTGAAACCGGTCAGCACATGACATTGTTCTGGCTACTGTTGTAGGTAGAGGAGAAATTACATGGCCTGCATTGGTCCAATCATAGTTAGGGGAAGAACTCTCTTTTACAATGTTAAGAACATATGTTACATCAGATTCTCCTGGTAGGTAACTTGTAACCATAGGAGAACCAGTCTGAATTCCAGGCTAACAGAGCAGAAATATGGAAAGAATTTATGTCTTGATAACATTATGGATCACTGAGTCACCACCCTAACCAAAGCTGACTCTACTGCTGGACTCTGTTATGTGAGATAATAAATTTCTTTACTGTATAATTCGTCATTGACTTGGGCTTTTGTACTTGCAGCCAGAAATATCCTAAGTGATCAAATCAAGTCCAACCTCCTGTCTGAAAACTGAAATTGCAGGCAGACATGCACACCAACTTTGAGGTGCTGGTGAAAGTGTTTCTGCAGGTTAGGCCTTCACAGCTTCCCTGCAGAAAGAAATCTGAAAATAACTGAAAACACTGAATAGTTCCCATGCAGGTTTCTTCTGCTCAGACAATTTTAAAGCTTAAACATGACCTCATAATCCTTTCTTTCCTGGCATAGAGAGAATTGGTAACGCCAGCTTTGCAAGGTAACCTCATTGATTTGAAGAAAAAGGAAATGATGCTACACAAATTAAACCCAAGAGAGTCTTGGAGAATTCTGATGTTCTTTGACAGCAATGTACCTTTGAATCACAGGTTTTAGTACCAGCTGCCATCAAAATAAAAATGTCAAAATCAATTGAGTGTCCAAGATAATTTTCACATTGCTATGTCAGTCTCTTTTTCAAGTTTAACATCAGATGGCTTAATTTGTACAGAGTTAATGTTTACTCTTAGGATTTTATTTTGATTCTTTTGCACAGTTTAGATTCATCTTGATTATTTCCTGAAAATCACCACTAAATTTACATGGCTTTTTCCATGAAGAAAATATTCTCTGAACAAAATCAACTTCCAGTTCAATAGGAGAAACCATAATCATATGAAAATTTGTTGTGTATGTGTATATACTTTTCTGAAAAGGGGAATTATATTTTCATCTGATTCACAAAGGAGTCCATGACTCAAAAACTATTTCTGAAGGCCAAATAGTAACTATAGATGGTCAGAGAAATTACCATGAAAGAAGAAAAGAGAAGAAATGAAATAAGATGTATTTTTTAAGTTTTGGCCTGGTTAAGAGGACAGATATAAGGTGACTGCCTCTTGGATATGGCAAAGTGGTGGTATATATATTTGAGTCTATTACAGTATAGTTGGGAAACATAATAAGCAAATAAGAAGTCCCTGGAGACTTTAAGACATGTAATGACAATATATTGCTGTGTGGGTACAAATTAGGTGCATGCCTGGATCAATCAAAGTACTTGTAGGAAACTTAAGACACAATCCAAAAAAAAGGTAATTGAAGAGATTTTAATGAAAGTACTACTTACAAAAGAGTAAAAGATGGGATTAAGGGAGCCACAGGGATGGTGAAAGAGCCTAGGATTGACAACAGGAGAAGCCATTACCGCTTCTATGCCGAAGCTAGCCTATTGAGACTCACGGTGGTAGAAGGATGCCTGACAGGAGCTGTGATCATAGGTGGAAGGTTATAGAAACGGTCCACCTGCAGCACCACAGGAAAGGAGCCCTGGAAATAAATACCCCGTTCTCACTCTCTCCCCGTCATCTGACCTCCTGCCAAAGCCTCTCAGTGACCAAATCCAAACAAGAGCTGAGGGGGTGGAAGCTGGATTATCTTATCTGACAAGATCAGTCCTTTAGAATCAAAACAGGGTCGGCCGGGCGCGGTGGCTGACGCCCGTAATCCCAGCACTTTGGGAGGCCGAGGCGGGCAGATCATGAGGTCATGAGATCGAGACCATCCTGGCTAACACGGTGAAACCCCGTCTCTACTAACAATAGAAAAAAATAGCCGGGCGTGGTGGCGGTCGCCTGTAGTCCCAGCTACTCGGGAGGCTGAAGCAGGAGAATGGCGTGAACCCGGGAGGCGGAGCTTGCAGTGAGCCAAGATCGAGCCACTGCACTCCAGCCTGGGCAACAGAGTGAGACTCCATCTCAAAAAAAAAAAAGAGAAAGAAACAAAAAAGAGAAGAATCGAAACAGGGTCATGGATGAAGAGGGACGTGACAAGGCAAACAGGCGCCACCCAACTCAGACACTGCCCATATAACAACAGTACAGGAGGGACTCTCAATAAGAAATAGAGATATTTAGTTCCACAGTAGCTCTGATACACATTTTTGGCAAAGATGTATATTTCAGAATCCTTTCCATTTAGTTAATGCTAGTTTTTAGTCATCATACTCTATGTTGACAACTTTATGGATATAAGCAAATACTTATTTTATAATCATTAACTTTCTGATAGTAAAGCTAATTTTTCCCCTCAGGCAAAAATATTCTTCTAGTTTCATAGCTTTGGCAGTACTTTATTCCTGTTAAAGAGTAAAGTGTTTATGTAAACTGGAAACAATTGTTTTGATTCCATCTCCAAATTATACTAATTCCTATGAGATTCACAGTTCCCTTTTGAGTTGTTATGAACCTAAACTGTGTCCAGGAGTATGTGTGGGTGGTGTGTATAATGTACTGAACTGATCAATTGACAGTCTGTGTGTACATGCACCTGGAAGGCCACCACTAGCTCATGTCTGTGTCTTTTCAGGGATAGATTGCATAGGTTGTCTGGTGCAGTGGAAAGAGTTCTGCAGACACTGGTCATGATCTGTCTTTTCACTAAGAAGCTGTAGATCTCTTGGCAAGTCCCTCACCCCTCCAACTACTCTTCAAAGGAGTAATGGGTTGAGGCAATAGAGGCTCAGATATTCACCGACTTTAAGTTCTGTGGTTCCCATGCCTGTGCCTGATCAGCATAGCTAATCGGAACATCCACTTTGCTGCTTACTGACTGCTGTGGTTTGAAAAGAGCTTTGTTTTAAACTTATATAGAGAGTGCTAACTACTCTACTTCAAATTAAATATTAGATAAGGAAAGCAACAGATGACATTAAAATACAACAAATCCTCAGTGACTTTCTGTGAGTCTAAGAGTTACAGCCTCACATGAACCTTAGGATTTCCATGAATTGCATAAATTATGCTTACCATTTCGCAGGTAAATATTTACATGTCCAAGTAAAGACTCCACAAAGCTGTGAGAAAGGAAGAAGATAATTCATGCCCTAGAATAGATCTGTACATTGTAATTCAGCTCCGCTGGAGAAATTCTATTTAATATCATCTTCAATGTCCTGGAATGGAGGAAGGAGCTATGGAGCCACTGCTGAGGCCAAGGTATTTCATGCCAGCAGTCACATGGGTATTTGTACAACATTCTTGCATCATACAAATAAATAATTAGCTATGTATTTAATACCTACTGCACACTGTGTATTACATATATTGTTTAATTCTCATAACTGTCCTTTGATATTATCTCCAATTTACTGGTCTCAAAGAAATCAGGTAAATTAACCAAAGACACTACCTAGGAAGGGAAAGAGTCAGGATTTCAACCTAAGATTCTAAAGCTGATGCCTCTATCCTTGTTACCCTAGTGTCTCCAGCAACTCTGGCCAGACATATTCACTATCTCTTAAAAACTTCCATTGGTTTTTCACAGAAAATGAAGCTGTTCACTTAACTTTGATTTCTCCCTTGAGTGATGTATCTGAACCCTTAGCCCTCCACATGTGCCTCTAGCAATATCTACTATTCCCTGGAGAATAAGAACCAGGTGGGCTAGGCCTGGCCTCAATTGCCAGTATTCTCCAGCTCCATAACAGGGGCAAGCAACACATCAATGTGACCTGTCTTTAGGCACTATAAGTTCTATCTCTTGTCTTTCTTAATTATAGACCATATTTTCCTGTAGGTATCTACCTCCTCTTCCCTTCCACCATAATTACCCAATTATCCAAACAGCCTACTCCCTACCTCAACTGTCTCTAGAGAACATTCACCTTCTAAATGTGCTTTAGATAATTTTACACCTTTACTGGGCTTTGAGAATTTTTTTAAGGGGAGGCACTGCCCTAACCCACTCTCCTTTTGTCTTAGGTTGGGTTTCTTGGAAATAGATTCTAAAATGGAGAATTGTGTGCAGAAGTTTGGTTGTGATGTGCTCTCAGGAGATACACCTGCAAGGAAGTGACAGAAGAATGCCTGAGGAGGAGTGAGAATCCAGGAATGGGTCAGCCCTGAAGAGGGGTCTGGGGCAGGCACCATGGTGTGCACTGTACCTGCTCAGATTGGTGGGCCTGACTTGTGTCTTCAGTTTAATTACCTATTCCTCTTCCAGACAAAAGATCTTTAGGTTCCTAAACACCAGTCTGGAATCTGACTATGCAAAAATGAAAAGATCCTGAGCTCCCTCTCCAGGGGAACTAAGTGAAACAAAGAATGATTATAAAGTAGGAAAGTTCTAAAAATAGTAAGATGAGACTGGGTAATTTGAATGAAAGCCAGTCAAGTCTGTGTGGAATATAGCATCCTACTGATTCATTATCAGCCCATATAATTTAATTACATTCTACTTACCATGCAATTTTCACATCCTAAACCATCCAGCGTGAAGTCTATGTTATCTGATTAAAGAAAGAGGAAAGGGAGAGAAGGGAATGACAGAAAAAGAGAGCTCCTCAAGCCATGCAAAAGAGGAGCTTCCTTAAGGATGGCAGAATGCGTTGCAAATTCAGAAACATATTTAACATGTAAAAGAAATGATGTAAATTTATCTCTTGTTTTCTATAAATAAGCCAGGTTTGATTATCTTAAGCTATTAATACAAATATTCTTCTCTTTGTCTTTCTTAACTTGAGCCATTTACAATTTGTAACACAGAGAACCATTTTTCAGATCTAACTTAACATGTAACTCTTCATTGTTTCAACTGAAATTAGCAAATCCCAGAAAGAAAATTCTTCCCTAAGAAATCATTTCTTCAAAGTGATTATTTAAGAGTTGCTAAGTTAGAAACATACCTATCACTATCACTATCTTCTGATCATGGTATCACTATCTTCTGATAAAAATTTAAAGATATTCATTTGAAGAACATTTATACCTCAAGTTCTAGGAAAAGGAGGTTTTAGTGACTGAAAGATGTTGAGGAAAATGTGAAGCTCTTAATTAAAATTATTGAGTCACATGAATATACTGAATAAAATGGTGGTACCCAGAAGCTGGGACAAGTAATGAGAAAGGGGAGATGACGAGGGGTTCGTTAATGGGTACAAAAATACAGTTAGTAGAAATAATTTCTAGAGCTTGATACCACAATAGGGTGACTCTAGTTAATACTTTTTATTGTATGTTTCAAAATAACTAGAAGAGAAGATTTGGAATGTTTCCAACACAAAGAAATTATAAATGTTGAAGGTGATGGATATCCCGATCACCCAGATTTGATCATTATACATCATATGCATGTATCAAAACATCACATGTACCCCATGAATATGTACAACTACTATGCATTGACAAAAATTAAAAATAAAAAAGTAGTGAGTCAAACACAGTAGTGGTATTATTTATTCCAAAAACAATTATTTACTTTGGTCCTAATAGATCACATAAGAAATATACAAATAATGTCATTAGGTTAATCTGATTGAATAAATTAATAAATCAATAAACACTAAAGTTTTGGGAGTGTTTCCATATAAAAAAATAAAGAGGTATTTATTTATTTAAACATTTCCCGCAATGTACAGTGTCCTACAAATTATACAAAATGCTTTTTTTTTTCAGATGGGTGCCTTGCTATGTTGCCCAGACTAGTCTCAAACTCCTAGGTTCCTGCCTCAGCCTCCCGGTAGCTGGGATTGCAGGCATGCACCTCTGCACCCAGCTCAAAATACACATTTAAGTCTGTCTCTAAAAGAACCACAATTAATATTTTATTTCAAATAAATTATGCTGTGAACAGGATATGATCTTGTGGAAGTCATGGTTTTTTATCTGTTTTATTTACACCACATCTCCAGCAACTGAAACAGTAACTGATACAAACTCAGTGCACAAGAAATGTCTGTTGATTAATAAATTAGGATAAAATTAGTGAGGAATGTGCTTTAGATAATTTTGTATCTTTATACCTATAAGACAATAGTACAAATAAGAAATTGCTCTGGCCATTCAGTGAATGTACTTTGTCTTAGAAAGAGAACTAGCAGGTATGTAAAACAAAGGAGTTCAATCTAGGTTTGGGTTGACACTAAAACACTCTATTGACATATGTCCAGGTTCTATTTAGAGTCTTGGATTCTTATGTAAATGTTCTACAGTCTTTAGAATAACACCACAGACGTAAGTCCAGACCCAAGACAACTTCGTTTCAACAGAGAGCTAAGCAATGGCATGTTTAAGAAATTTCTTTGCCACAAAATATTCATGCTGGGATATCAACAAAATATTAATTCAACTGTAGTGCTTAACTGCATTATTTGACCAAGAGATTAAACTCGTCCTGGAAAATCCAGGAAAGGCAAGATGATTTGACAAGGAATAGCACCCTATGGAGTCAGTGTTCTTCCCATAAAGACCCTAAATACTATATTATCATCACTATTATATAATGTGCCTTATAGTTTATAAAACACATTGATATAAATTATATAGTTTAATACACAACACCCTTGTGAATCAAGTAATAGTACTGAATCATGTTAGATGTTTGGAAGTATTAATCACAACCTTTTATAATCTAATTGAAGATAATAATAATAATCATAATCACAACTTGCACCTAACAGCACTGATTATATGCCAACTACTATCTGTGTGTTTTTACATCTCTTAATTCATCTACTCCTCAAAAAAATCACAAGTTTCTAAATAGGGATCAAGACATCTGCTTTATTAAAGGTGGTTGACAAATTGAATTTGCAAAAGTTTCATTTTTTTGCCAATCTCTCCTGAATTAAAGATAATCACGGAATGACCACTGTATTAGTCCGTTTTCATGCTGCTGATAAAGACATACCCAAGCCTGGGTAACTTACAAAAGAAAGAGGTTTAATGGACTTACAGTTCCATGTGGCTAGGGAGGCCTCACAATCATGGCAGAAGGCAAGGAGGAGCAAGTCATGTCTTACGTGGATGGCAGCAGGCCAAAAGAGCTTGTGCAGGGAAACTCCCCCTTATAAAACCATCAGATCTCATGAAACTTGTTCACTATCACGAGGACAGCACGGGAAAGACCTGCCCCCGTGATTCAGTTACCTCCCACTGGGTCCGTCCCACAACACCTGGGAATTCAATATGAGATTCGGGTGGGGACACAGCCAAACCATATCAACTATCCTGACTTTTCCACCCAGTGTCAAGCTGTAAAACTAGAACAGAGACAACTGAGGTCTGGCTGGGCCAAACTCATGTGGTCTGTTGATGGTGATCTGCTTACCAATGGAGCCTGCATGTGTGAGCTCCAGCCTCACCTGGGCCAAGGCAGCTGTATGAGCTGACAGGAAGATGGGACAGAGTGAATGTCAGGCCTTCTCCAATTTTGCCAATCTTTCACAAGTTTTTGCAGTGGGTGAAAAAGTGTTCTGAAAATGCTGCTGGTCTCGCTTGGGAAGTAAAGCAGATATTCCCATGCCTCCATGGGAATCAGCAGAGAAGATGAGTGTTCCAGTCTATTCTATCTATACCACCTCCAACAATCAAATGGGGAAAACTGAGCCAGATAGGCTTGTATCTTCCTCAAAGTCAGGGAACTGGCAAGCAGCAAAGACAGGACTTGAGCCTCAGTGCTCTGACAGCAGAGTCCATATTGTGTTCACTTTACACTTCATGGAAACCTTCCACTCAGACAAGTCTGGTGAAAGCTGAAAGGCAAGGGTTCTAAAAGTGAAAATTCTTGAACACTCTTCTAGAAGTTTTTTCATGCCCTAACCAGATTTCCTTTTTCCCATAATTTCTTGTCACATGTGCTGAAAACATACCATTTATACCATTCATGCCATTTTTTTCTGAGCCAAGCTAAGTAATGGAGTGAGCGACATTTTAAATACATATATATGATATATATATATATATATATATAAATACTTCATCTCACATCAAGATATTTAAAATTTTATTCAGCTTCGCTTTGGTATATTTCTGTTGCTCAATAAGTACTCATTATAATGAATAACAGGTTAATACATCTTTGGTTCACAGAGTTACCAATTGTACCAAAAGTGCTAGTATTTTGCTTTGGTGACTATCAGCCTCAGAAGTAGATGCTACATTATTCTCTCATTTGTATTTTCATCAGTCTTCATTCAACAGAGATGCCAATATGAAACTGCTCATTAGTTTACTTTCCACTAAATGCATATACATGATCAGTATGTGCTGGTTCATGTAGTACTTACCTTAGTATCTATTAACAGGCTCAAATAGCAAGGAGGAGTAAATTTGATGCCACATTCCCACAAAAAAAGAGTCTTCTCAGTCTAACGCAATTAGAGGTCTTTTCTCTAATTTATTTGGGAAAGGGGAGGTTGAATGATGACCTGGAATGATTCACTGCATTTTAAAGTTCTTTTTAAGAATTCTACTGTGGGAATTTAGAGTTCAGTAGCTAGCCTCTCATGTTGCCTCTGATCTCTTGAACTATTATTCCACAAATAAACTCTCCAATTGCGATTACAATAACAGTTCTGCAACTTACTACAGGAGAATTTGAGGTGTGGGGTGGAATGGAAATTAAGACAATCCTGGGGGCCTGCCAATCCAGGACATTATTACTGTCTATGGGACCAGGGTACTTTTGTTTCTGCTATAAAGCTTCTTAAGGAAAAAATTTTAAATGTTAGATAATTTCAAAACCTTGTAAAATAATGAAAAAAAATTTAATTTTTAATAAGCCTGTAATTACTGGAGATAATGACATTTACGTCATCTGTCTTCTACTTTCTATGGAAAAACTTTCATAGGTACCCCTTGAAATGTTTCCTGGGTTTTTTTGTTTGATCATTTGTTCTAGGACCAAATTTAAATATGTGATTTTTTCCTTTTAAAAATCAATGATCCCCACTAAGCCTCCTAGAGACAGAGCATCCATCCAGCTTGCCCACCTTAATTTTGTTTTCCAATGAGTTTAGTTTGTTTTATGGTTGTATCTATTAGTGGATTTGTATAGTTTTGGAATAATTTTATTGCCCATGAAAATGTAACCAGAGCATAGTAAAATATTAATAATCATTGAAGAAATGCATGACAATAGGCTTAAAATGTTTCAAATCTTTTTCTCTATTTATAACTGATTGAATAAACCTATTCATTTTACTAAACAATTAGTTTTCAAAAATAACCAATATATAAAACTCAAGAAAGTCAAAGATCATATCCTGAATTACAAAAATAATATTTTAAAATATATATACTCCTAGAATTATTTGACTTTCATTTAACTAATACACTTTGTGATCAATCCCCCTGATTAAATTCAAATTTACGTTAACCTATATTTACATTTATTTTTGGAGGTACTCTAGAAAAGTTTTCCAAATTGCATCCTAGTTGCTGTGGCCTTTGGTTTAATGGCTTTCACTTTTGAGTTCAAGCCTCATTTCCCAAATACATTCTACAACTAGGCATATTTATTTAGAACTCAAAAGGCCACCATCTTCAGACTTAAGAAACAAAAGCAGCAGTGGTTTCATTATATTTCACATATTTTGTTATATTTTACCGTGTGTAAAATATAATACTGTCTTCTTAGGTGAAAGGTCATATAATTCTACTCTCATGTGGATGTTTTCCACAAAATGAATACACATTCTTTTGATTAATCCACATTCTTTCAATTGACCTCTGATCAATCCACATTCTTTCAATTGACCTCTCTTAAAAACCAAAGCACAGCCATTTGAGCTTCAGTGCTTAGAGCAACTCTTTCTGGCCTGTGTAAGGAATTTACCCATGACTTGAGTTTTAATACTGTACTCTAACCAACAGCAAGAGAGAGCCACCAACATGAAAAAACAGGGATGCTGATTTTAAGAACTTAATTACAAGAATTTATCAGTTAGAATAACTCTAAGTACTGTAACAAATAAGCCCTGAAATGTCAGAGGCTTGAAAGAGCAGAAGGTTATTTCTTATTCAGATAATGGCCCAACTCTGGAACTCCTAACTGAGAGGTAGCTTTTCTCTACATGGTGATTTGGGACACAGACTCCTTGCCTCTTGTGGTCCCACCATTCAGGGTCTCATAATCTTCTGCATTTTGCCGGTGGAAGAAGAAAGCATGGAGAAACATCCTGTTTCTTAAAAACTGTGGCCCAGAGGTAACACACATCACTTTTGCTCACATTTCTTTGATGTGAAATAATCATAAAATCAAACTAAGATGCAAGGTGGTGGGAGGGGGAGTGTGTAGAAAGTATACTTAAACCTAAACTATGGGACAGGGAGCACAAGTTTTGGTGTACAACTATTCATCACAACCACAAACACAATCAAGCAAGAATTTATCAACACCTATTTTATTCTGGATGATGTGGTAATAATCAAAGACAGCATAGGCCAAGTGACAATAAAGAACTATAATGTACTCACTCTGTCATTCAGCAAATGCTTACTAAACATCTACCGGCTGGCACTTGCTGGGTTGTAAACTAAGCAAATTAAGATGGTGCTCTCAATCCCATATAGGAGACAGGCCTGAGCAGTCCTGGGTTACCTCAAAGCAAATCAAGTACATTTTTAGGATTCCAATGTAGGAGCACCAAAACTAGAGACAGAAAAAAAAAGAGTTTTTGAAACAATTTGATTCCTCATGTGTCCTTAAATAGCATTAAAATGTTCATCAAAATAAAGGTAAGAACTTTGTAGGATTTCTTTATACTTATGATTAACATTTTTTAATTACGTGTATAGGGAACATCAAAATATTTTTATAATATCCTAGCCCTTTAAGGTATCAACTTGGTCCAGATATTTAATTAAGTGTAAGGAATGTCCAAAAAGACCTCACAAATGGGATGGGATTTGAGTGCCTTAGAAAAAAAGCAAGGCTCAGATAAGCAGAAGATATGAGGGAAAGTGTTCCAAATCAAAGGAACTAGAATAGTGCTAGTCAGCAAAGACAGCATCAGGACAACCATTATGGCTGCGAAAGGTAAGTTAACTGGGTGATGGGTCCTCTTAACAGCCCAGCTTCACTCAGATCTGCCTTCCCTGTTGAATATGAGCACCTCAAGGGCAATGACCATGGCCATCCTTTAGCCCCAATTACCAGTATCTACCCAGGTTTGGAGAACTGAATAAAATTCAATGTCTGCATCAACTTGCTTCTTTTAAATGTTGCAGGATACATTGCAACAAGGTGAAATTTTTAAAGTATATCTTGACTCTGGAAACCATATGTTGTCAGGTCAAGATGGGAGGCAGGCACTGCTCTTATCTGTCTCATATTTGAATGCTTCTGACTTTTTTTTTTGGATGTTAAACAATGAGGCAACTGTGACATTGCCTCTGATTATTTTCTTATTTATTTATTTATTTATTTATTTATTTATTTATTATCATTATACTTTAGGTTTTAGGGTACATGCGCGCAATGTGCAGGTTAGTTACATATGTATACATGTGCCATGCTGGTGTGCTGCACCCGCTAACTCGTCATCTAGCATTAGGTACATCTCCCAGTGCTATCCCTTCCCTCTCCCCACACCCCACAACAGTCCCCAGAGTGTGATGTTCCCCTTCCTGTGTCCATGTGTTCTCACTGTTCAGTTCCAACCTATGAGTGAGAATATGCGGTGTTTGGTTTTTTGTCCTTGCGATAGTTTACTGAGAATGATGATTTCCAATTTCATCCATGTCCCTACAAAGGACATGAACTCATCATTTTTTATGGCTGCATAGTATTCCATGGTGTATATGTGCCACATTTTCTTAATCCACTCTATCATTGTTGGACATTTGGGTGGGTTCCAAGTCTTTGCTGTTGTGAATAATGCCGCAATAAACATACGTGTGCATGTGTCTTTATAGCAGCATGATTTATAGTCCTTTGGATATATACACAGTAATGGGATGGCTGGGTCAAATGGTATTTCTAGTTCTAGATCCCTGAGGAATTGCCACACTGACTTCCACAATGGTTGAACTAGTTTACAGTCCCACCAACAGTGTAAAAGTGTTCCTATTTCTCCACATCCTCTCCAGCACTTGTTGTTTCCTGACTTTTTAATGACTGCCATTCTAACTGGTATGAGATCGTATCTCACTGTGGTTTTGATTTGCATTTCTCTGATGGCCAGTGATGATGAGCATTTTTTCATGCGTTTTTTGGCTGCATAAATGTCTTCTTTTGAGAAGTGTTTGTTCATGTCCTTCGCCCACTTTTTGATGGGGTTGTTTGTTTTTTTCTTGTAAATTTGTTGGAGTTCATTGTAGATTCTGGATATTAGCCCTTTGTCAGATGAGTAGCTTGAGAAAATTTTCTCCCATTTTGTAGGCAGCCTGTTCATTCTGATGGTAGTTTCTTTTCCTGTGCAGAAGCTCTTGAGTTTAATTAGATCCCATTTGTCAATTTTGGCTTTTGTTGCCATTGCTTTTGGTGTTTTAGACATGAAGTCCTTGCCTATGCCTATGTCCTGAATGGTAATGCCTAGGTTTTCTTCTAGGGTTTTTATGGTTTTAGGTCTAACGTTTAAGTCTTTAATCCATCTTGAATTGATTTTTGTATAAGGTGTAAGGAAGGGATCCAGTTTCAGCTTTCTACATATGGCTAGCCAGTTTTCCCAGCACCATTTATTAAATAGGGAATCCTTTCCCCATTGCTTTTTTTTCTCAGGTTTGTCAAAGATCAGATAGTTGTAGATATGCGGTGTTATTTCTGAGGGCTCTGTTCTGTTCCATTGATCTATATCTCTGTTTTGGTACCAATACCATGCTGTTTTGGTTACTGTAGCCTTGTAGGATAGTTTGAAGTCAGGTAGTGTGATGCCTCCAGCTTTGTTCTTTTGGCTTAGGATTGACTTGGCAATGCGGGCTCTTTTTTGGTTCCATGTGAACTTTAAAGTAGTTTTTTCCAATTCTGTGAAGAAAGTCATTGGTAGCTTGATGGGGATGGCATTGAATCTATAAATTACCTTGGGCAGTATGGCCGTTTTCACGACATTGATTCTTCCTACCCATGAACATGGAATGTTCTTCCATTTGTTTGTATCCTCTTTTATTTCATTGAGCAGTGGTTTGTAGTTCTCCTTGAAGAGGTCCTTCACGTCCCTTGTAAGTTGGATTCCTAGGTATTTTATTCTCTTTGAAGCAATTGTGAATGGGAGTTCACTCATGATTTGGCTCTCTGTTTGTTATTGGTGTATAAGAATGCTTGTGATTTTTGTACATTGATTTTGTATCCTGAGACTTTGCTGAAGTAGCTTATCAGCTTAAGGAGATTTTGGGCTGAGACAATGGGGTTTTCTAGATATACCATCATCTCGTCTGCAAACAGGGACAATTTGACTTCCTCTTTTCCTAATTGAATACCCATTATTTCCTTCTCCTGCCTAATTGCCCTGGCCAGAACTTCCAACACTATGTTGAATAGGAGTGGTGAGAGAGGGCATCCCTGTCTTGTGCCAGTTTTCAAAGGGAATGCTTCCAGTTTTGGCCCATTCAGTATGATACTGGCTGTGGGTTTGTCATAGATAGCTCTTATTATTTTGAGATACGTCCCATCAATACCTAATTTATTGAGAGTTTTTAGCATGAAGCGCTGTTGAATTTTGTCAAAGGCCTTTTCTGCATCTGTTGAGATAATCATGCATTTTTTGTCTTTGGTTCTGTTTATATGCTGGATTACATTTATTGATTTGTGTATATTGAACCAGACTTGCATCCCAGGGATGAAGCCCACTTGATCATGGTGGATAAGCTTTTTGATGTGCTGCTGGATTCGGTTTGCCAGTATTTTATTGAGGATTTTTGCATCAATGTTCCTCAAGGATATTGGTCTAAAATTCTCTTTTTTGGTTGTGTCTCTGCCCAGCTTTGGTATCAGTATGATGCTGGCCTCATAAAATGAGTTAGAGAGGATTCCCTATTTTTCTATTGATTGGAATAGTTTCAGAAGGAATGGTACCAGTTCCTCCTTGTACCTCTGGTGGAATTCGGCTGTGAATCCATCTGGTCCTGGACTCTTTTTGGTTGGTAAGCTATTGATTATTGCCACAATTTCAGCTCCTATTATTGGTCTATTCAGAGATTCAACTTCTTCCTGGTTTAGTCTTGGGAGAGTGTATGTGTTGAGGAATTTATCCATTTCTTCTAGATTTTCTAGTTTATTTGCATAGAGGTGTTTGTAGTATTCTCTGATGGTAGTTTGTATTTCTGTGGGATCAGTGGTGATATCCCCTTTATCATTTTTTACTGCATCTATTTGATTCTTCTCTCTTTTCTTCTTTATTAGTCTTGCTAGCAGTCTATCAATTTTGTTGATCCTTTCAAAAAACCAGCTCCTGGATTCATTAATTTTTTGAAGGGTTTTTTGTGTCTCTATTTCCTTCAGTTCTGCTCTGATTTTAGTTATTTCTTGCCTTCTGCTAGCTTTTGAATGTGTTTGCTCTTGCTTTTCTAGTTCTTTTAATTGTGATGTTAGGGTGTCAATTTTGGATCTTTCCTGCTTTCTCTTGTGGGCATTTAGTGCTATAAATTTCCCTCTACACACTGCTTTGAATGCATCCCAGAGATTCTGGTATGTTGTGTCTTTGTTCTCGTTGGTTTCAAAGAACATCTGTACTTGTGCCTTCATTTCATTATGTACCCAGTAGTCATTCAGGAGCAGGTTGTTCAGTTTCCATGTAGTTGAGCGGTTTTGAGTGAGATTCTTAATCCTGAGTTCTAGCTTGATTGCACTGTGATCTGAGAGATAGTTTATTATAATTTCCATTCTTTTACATTTGCTGAGGAGAGCTTTACTTCCAACTATGTGGTCAATTTTGGAATAGGTGTGGTGTGGTGCTGAAAAAAATGTATATTCTGTTGATTTGGGGTGGAGAGTTCTGTAGATGTCTATTAGGTCTGCTTGGTGCAGAGCTGAGTTCAATTCCTGGGTATCCTTGTTGACTTTCTGTCTCGTTGATCTGTCTAATGTTGACAGTGGGTTGTTAAAGTCTCCCATTATTAATGTGTGGGAGTCTAAGTCCCTTTGTAGGTCACTCAGGACTTGCTTTATGAATCTGGGTGCTCCTGTATTTGGTGCATATATATTTAGGATAGTTAGCTCTTCTTGTTGAATTAATCCCTTTACCATTATGTAATGGCCTTCTTTGTCTCTTTTGATCTTTGTTGGTTTAAAGTCTGTTTTATCAGAGACTAGGATTGCAACCCCTGCCTTTTTTTGCTTTGCATTTGCTTGGCAGATCTTCCTCCATCCTTTTATTTTGAGCCTATGTGTGTCTCTGCATGTGAGATGGGTTTCCTGAATACAGCACACTGATGGGTCTTGACTCTATCCAATTTGCCAGTCTGTGTCTTTTAATTGGAGCATTTAGTCCATTTACATTTAAAGTTAATATTGTTATGTGTGAATTTGATCCTGTCATTATGATGTTAGCTGGTTATTTTGCTCGTTAGTCGATGCAGTCTCTTCCTAGTCTCGATGGTCTTTACATTTTGGCATGATCTTGCAGCGGCTGGTACCGGTTGTTCCTTTCCATGTTTAGCGCTTCCTTCAGGAGCTCTTTTAGGGCAGGCCTGGTGGTGACAAAATCTCTCAGCATTTGCTTGTCTGTAAAGGATTTTATTTCTCCTTCACTTATGAAGCTTAGTTTGGCTGGATATGAAATTCTGGGTTGAAAATTCTTTTCTTTCAGAATGTTGAATATTGGCCCCTACTCTCTTCTGGCTTGTAGAGTTTCTGCCGAGAGATCCACTGTTAGTCTGATGGGCTTCCCTTTGAGGGTAACCCAACCTTTCTCTCTGGCTGCCCTTAACATTTTTTCCTTCATTTCAACTTTGGTGAATCTGACAATTATGTGTCTTGGAGTTGCTCTTCTCAAGGAGTATCTTTGTGGCGTTCTCTGTATTTCCTGAATCTGAATGTTGGCCTGCCTTGCTAGATTGGGGAAGTTCTCCTGGATAATATCCTGCAGAGTGTTTTCCAACTTGGTTCCATTCTCCCCGTCACTTTCAGGTACACCAATCAGACGTAGATTTGGTCTTTTCACATAGTCCCATATTTCTTGGAGGCTTTGCTCATTTCTTTTTTTTCTTTTTTCTCTGAACTTCCCTTCTCGCTTCATTTCATTCATTTTATCTTCCATGGCTGATAACCTTTCTTCCAGTTGATCGCATCGGCTCCTGAGGCTTCTGCATTCTTCACGTAGTTCTCGAGCCTTGGTTTTCAACTCCATCAGCTCCTTTAAGCACTTCTCTGTATTGGTTATTCTAGTTATACATTCTCTAAATTTTTTTCAAAGTTTTCAACTTCTTTGCCTTTGGTTTGAATATCCTCCCGTAGCTCGGAGTAATTTGATTGCCTGAAGCCTTCTTCTCTCAGATCCTCAAAGTCATTCTCTGTCCAGCTTTGTTCCATTGCTGATGAGGAACTGCGTTCCTTTGGAGGAGGAGAGGCGCTCTGCTTTTTACAGTTTCCAGTTTTTCTGCTCTGTTTTTTCCCCATCTTTGTGGTTTTATCTACTTTTGGTCTTTGATGATGGTGATGTACAGATGGGTTTTTGGTGTGGATGTCCTTTCTGTTTGTTAGTTTTCCTTCTAACAGACAGGACCCTCAGCTGCAGGTCTGTTGGAGTACCTGGCTGTGTGAGGTGTCAGTCTGCCCCTACTGGGTGGTGCCTCCCAGTTAGGCCGCTTGGGGGTCAGGGGTCAGGGACCCACTTGAGGAGGCAGTCTGCCCATTCTCAGATCTCCAGCTGCGTGCTGGGAGAACCACTGCTCTCTTCAAAGCTGTCAGACAGGGATATTTAAGTCTGCAGAGGTTACTGCTGTCTTTTTGTTGTCTGTGCCCTGCCCCCAGAGGTGGAGCCTACAGAGGCAGGCAGGCCTCCTTGAGCTGTGGTGGGCTCCACCCAGTTCGAGCTTCCCGGCTGCTTTGTTTACCTAAGCAAGCCTGGGCAATGGCGGGCGCCCCTCCCCCAGCCTCGCTGCCGCCTTGCAGTTTGATCTCAGACTGCTGTGCTAGCAATCAGCGAGACTCCGTGGGCATAGGACCCTCTGAGCCAGGTGCGGGATATAATCTCCTGGTGCGCCGTTTTTTAAGCCCATTGGAAAAGCGCGGTATTCGGGTGGGAGTGACCCGATTTTCCAGGTGCTGTCTGTCACCCCTTTCTTTGACTAGGAAAGGGAACTCCCTGACCCCTTGCACTTCCCCAGTGAGGCAATGCCTCACCCTTCTTTGGCTCGCACACGGTGCGCTCACCCACTGACCTGCGCCCACTCTCTGGCACTCCCTAGTGAGATGAACTTGGTACCTCAGATGGAAATGCAGAAATCACCCGTCTTCTGTGTCACTCACGCTGGGAGCTGTAGACCGGAGCTGTTCCTATTCGGCCATCTTGGCTCCTCCCCTGCTTCTGACTTTTATCACAGATTAAATTTACTGGAATTCATTTATTTCTATACATTTGTCCTTCTGTCATCCCCTCTTACTTTGTGTAGTAAATATGATATATTTTTCTCCACAGACTCTTCACCTCAGGAAACTGTCATTATCTATTCTGTCAGTCCTAAACATCTGGAGAACTGGCAAAACTATTAGCTCAAAATTTATGATGGCATTCTTCACATTTTACAGAACAAATTCTGGTAATGTTTACTATTTCCAATATCTGGAGGACTGTTATTTACTATATATGCTTTTTTCAAAGGAGAAAAGTTTATATCACTACCTTGCTGTGCTTCTTAGAAACATTTTTAAAGTATTATATAGGGTCACAATTCTATCAGTGTTTTTGTAAGAGCTTGAATTCATACTCATGGTGTTTGGAAGAATTTGTTTTTCTCTAGGCAGAGCTAAGATTGAAATTAGATTGCACAAAGATGACAGTTTTCAAGACTTTTGAAGGCAGTCTTTTTAAATTCTAGGAAAATAAAATATCTTAGTTCTGACATTCAGATATCAATGTAGGCTAGTTGCTAGTGAATGAGCACTAATCAGTCATAACTTTTTTCTGCTGAATCTGAACACCACCTCCAAATACTCAGCCCAGTACTCCATCAGTAAGCACCCATGAGTTGAAGTTTATATGAGGTGAGACTATTCACATTTCCCATTATATCTGAAGTACCTCACTTGTAGCAGTTAAGAAAAATAAATATAATCCTATAATATTTACAGAGATATTAGTACCCTATCAAATTCTGCTTAGTGCTACTAATCCCCATAGACTCTTTCAACACTTTGTTAAGAAATAGTGAAATTTAATTAACTATATTCTAGAAGGGATTGTAGCTAATGAGAGCTTAGCAACTAAGAAAGTTCACGGGGGGTAAGAAGAAACAAAGCAAAGTCCCCTTGGCCTCTTTCATAACCATACTATTGAGGAAGGAAAAAGAAAAAGAGGCAAAAATTGACAAAGTAAATATTGGAAACTTGGAAGTCAGAAAATTGGAAACTTGGAAGTCACAAAGGGAAAGCAAAACACATTCACTGTTGAGGCAAGACAACCAAATACAAAGTAAATAAACACATATAGAACAAATATGGAAAACATATAGAATGCATGCTCCCCAACCCCTTCCCACAGCCATGGCAAATATCAATTATCAATTCACAGCAATTCTCATGCTGAGCCCATATGCAATCTTAGCCCAACACAGTGTCAGTATAATCACTGAAACATGAGATGAGATAAGGCTTAGTTGTCATTCCCAGTCTTCCATCTGTTGCTAAAGCTTTCTTAGGTTTTTTACTATACTGTATATAAAAAGCTAGGGCTCTCCAAGGCACACAAGTCTTAAAACTTGCCACAAGTTAGCAGTGAGGCAGATAAGCTGATCTCATCCAACCTCCCTTCAATAGCAAAGGAAAAAGAAAACTATCTTATATTTCTCTAATGCTCCATAATATATAAGGAACTTTATCAGCACTACCCAACAGAATTCTGAGCAATAATAGAAACATATATATATATATATATATATATGTTCAATCCAAAATGGCAGCCACTAATCACATGTGCCTATTGAGCATTTGAAAATTAGCACTAGTATAACTGAGGAACTAATTTTTACTGTAATTAAGTTTAACTGGCCATGTGTTCTTAGTCATTTTGTGCTGCTACAACAAAATAGCAAGATGGGTAATTTATAAAGAACAGAAATTTATTTTCTCATAGTTCTGGAGCCTGAGAATTCCAAAATCAAGACATTGGCAGGTTTGGTTGTCTGGTGAGAGCTACATCCTCCACAGGGGAAGAATACAGTGTCCTCACATGGCAGAAGGCAGAGGGGCAAGCTCACCAAATGTGTGAAACCTCTTTTATAAGGGTCTTAATCTCATTCAGGAAGGAGGAGCCTTCATGGCCCTATCACCTCTTAAAGGCTCCACCTTTTAGTACTAACACACTGGCAACACCTGACTTTCGGAGAGGACATAGTCAAACCATAGCACTATATATAGCTGCTATATTGAATAGCATACATATCCATATTATCTAATTTGATCGTCACAATAACTTTGTCAAGTAGGTCATCTCCATTAAAAAGAGAAGGTAAAGAGACACAGAGATATTGACTTGCCAACATTACAAAGCTAGAGAGTGACCAAATGTATACTTGAATGTCATTCTTTCAGAATCTTAAGTTATCAGACCTTTCTTTGGTACCACATCAAACTTAAGGTAGGTATGGATCAAAAGAAGACCATGCCCTGAAACTAGTGGTTCTATGCAGCCCACTATGAGTTTACCATGGGAAGTACACTGCAAAGAACTAACTCTGAAAATCTGAGATTTTACCCTATTTGTAAGCTAACAAATTAGCATGCCAATTTCATGAAAGCCAGCAGAACACAGAAGACTCCTGGATCAGAGTGAAAGGACTTTATTACTCACAGTAATAGTAGTAGACAGGGTATGAACATTTTCTTACAGCAACTTCCCAAGCCTGAATTCCCACAGAATGATGGATGCAGAGGGCCAGATGACTCTTATGCATGCAATGGGTTGCATTACAGTTTGCAAACTTACCTTAGAAAACCTAAATCATTTACAGTGGGCAGAAAGCATGCCTACTCCTTATTCCAAAGTGGAGTATTATCTTTATCATAATAAACAGTAAGCATGACTCCCTTTCTCTATATCTATCCTCCAAGGATGCTGTCTATACAAACATCCTTGAAATGATAACCTGAAATGAAGGAAGTCCCAAAACATGCATAAATGTGAGAAACCACACACCACTTCTCCTGTTTGGTGAAAAACTATTTTTTCCTGTTTTTTCACCAAAGAGCAGAAAATAAGCCAAGAAAAGAGAAAGATGACTAAATATCAACATAAGAGCCAAGTTGAGGTGTGTGTATGTTTGATGGAAAGATTACGTGTTCAAAGTTAAAACCAGAAATTAATGTTAAGCCCGGAAATTAAAGTGAAAGTAAATTTGGGAAATAATAGTGCCATATAAGTGTGATGAATCATTGACATTTTTATTGGGCAGTAACAACATGTTTTTAAATATAATTTCCCCCAAACTAGAGGCTACTTCTTTCTTGGAACTGAATGATAAATACATGCACATACCCCTTACCCAAGGCAGGCATCTGTTCTGAGGGATCCTCCAGGTTACTGCCCTTACCCCGACACCACACTGCCTCCCAGATGTCCTTCTCCCTGAAGCCAGCCCCAGATCTTCTCTCCCCAAGCAGCTCTCCTTTTTGCCTGTCTTCCTGAGTACCAGTCCCCAAATCACCAAATTCTACCGTGAACATATTGAATGAAAGTGTGCAGTGCCTTATGCCCTGATGAGAAGTGGTCTTGGAAGATGTTTTCTGCACCAACTTAAGAAGCTATCACCAAATCATGAGAAAACAAAAATGATGAGCTATTTATACTTTGCAGACATAGGTGGTTGTTGGAAGAAAAAAGTGCCTTAGGAATCAAATAACTGGTATTGGAGGATTCCTGTGACTTTGTAAAATTCAATTAAATATCTAGGGGAAAATAATAGACAACATTGTCACCTGAGGATACATTATTGGTCCTTGTTGAAAAAGCAGTATTTTCTAACCAGTTCCTTCCTAACCTATTTGCCATTAATTTCTGGAAGTTATAAACTGTAAGAACAATTACCATAACACTGACTGTAGCATAAAAACCATAGGATGTTAGCCCCGAAAGATGGTCAGAAATAATGAGGTCCTAATTTTGCAGATAGGGAAACAGAGACCTGAAGCAAAGAGTGTCTTTTTCAGGGTCACACAACCAATCATTAATGTATCTAAGACACATTTGCAGGAGGATTCTGTTCTTCACTCCTCCATTTTTATACAACATACTATCTCTTGCTTTTCAACCTACAGTAGGTTGAGCCAAAAAAAAAAGAAAGAAACATACAAACCTCCTCCTTGAACATGCCCTTTGAGGTGGCTGGAACAGTATCAAGTGGTCTGAGATAGCAGTGCACTAGGTGGAAGCTTAGATAGATGGCACTAAGTAGAAGCCTAGTAGGAAACCTCAGCCCTGCAGGCAGCTTCCATGTGTATTCCCTTGGGTCTGCCACAAAGGCATGCTGCACTACAAAAGATTCAAAAGGCAAATGTGTGCACAGCACAGGAGGGAGCCCAGTTCTTCTCTGAGGAGTTTCCTACTTCAATAGTGTTATTAAACTGGGTCAAAAGAAAGTCATTTCATTTTTTTAAAATATGCTAATACAACCTCAAGCACCAGCTAGCTTAAATGACAGGCATTTCATAAAGTTCATTTTTATTATTCTCAGCTGAAAAGTAAATAACACTCCTACAGGTGTCCTTCATATAAAAATGATTTATTTGCCTTCAATAGAGACTCTGTATTGACTAAAACTTTATCTGTATTTCACAAGACAGATCATTTTTCCCCATCACCTTTCAAAGAGGTGTTGTTGCCAGTCTATACAGGACAAACGAAAACAGTCTAATAAAAGAAATGGTTCAGCAGGAGCTAACTGAAAGAGTTCCGAGTGATCAAAACTGGAACAATTTGAGCAATAAAATAAATAACCTAGTATTGGATTATAACCCAAAGAATAAAATAAATAGCCATGAGTTCATACTTATATAAATATAAATAAACATAAATAGGCATCAGTAGTGTATTTATAAAATAATTTCCCCAGAACTAAAGGCTACTTCCCTCTTGGGACTGAATCATAAATATATGCACAGTAAATATCAATATAAATAAATGACTGAACAAATAAAGTAGGGTAGAAGAGATAAATCTTCCTTTCAGAATTCCATATAATGTATGTCCATATTCTCCCTCTCCAAAAGGCAGAGCTTAATTCCTCAGTTTTGGAGGTAGACTAGACTTAGTGATTCACTTCTTTAAAAATAGAGCAGGGAAAGGGAAAAATAGTAACTTTATAGTGGAGAATCATGGCAAATGCTACCTTAACCAAATGATGACAGTTAACACCATCAGTAATGTCAGGTGAATATCATGTTCTCTAATATGATCTAATGAGAAGGGCTTGACTTCTGAGATACTCTTCACCAAAACTTATAACCCCAGTCTAAACATGAGGGAAAACATCAGATAAACTGAGATCAGGGGGACATTTTTTTCTACAGAATAACTGGCCAGTATTCCTTAAGACAGTCAGTCATGAGAAACAAGCAAAGATTAGAAAGTCACAGACCAGAAGAGACTGGGGAGATAAGAAAAATTAAATACAATGTGGTGTCCTGAATTGGAACAGAAAGAAGACATTAATGCAAAAACTATTAAATCCAAATAAAGTCTGAAGTTTAGTTAATAGTAATGAGCCAATGTCTTTTTCTTAATTTTGATAAATGTACCATGGTAATACAAGATGTTAACAATGGGTAAAACTGAATGAGGGGCATATAGGAACTCTCTGTACTATCTTTACAGCTCTTCTATAAATATAAAATTCTACCAAAATAAAAAGTTTATTTCTTAAAATAGATGGTGCAAATGTATCTTATTGCATGCTCTTCCGTGGAGCATGGTAGAGTTTTATAGCGAATGCATTGCCAAATCCAAGGAAGACAGAAGACTTGAGAAAACTAAATACATTCAGCAGCCAGGGGTGGAGAGGTGACAACAGGCTGTAGAATAAAAGGAAAAGTGATGTTTGTTCAGTGAAGAACAAACTAAGTCTTATTTGTGTAGTGGTCTCAGAAGCAGAATATGTTTTAAACAAAAAATTAAGGAAGGTAAAATCTCAAACCAACAAGTAAACCAGATTTCACAGAAACACAAATGTGTAGCAGCTGCCCAATAATGATTATGTTTAATAGTAGAATAGACTCCAGTTGCAGATATATGTTTTATACCAACTCTGCAAATTGGAGAAATTTCTCTAAATTTTCCTTGTAAGTTGTGCAGGATATTACATCTGACTTTCATATTATCATCTCAAAAGTGGTGAAACCATTTTGCCAATCACTTGCATCACCTTTCTGCCACCCTGCCCTGTAAATTACTTCCTTTTCCCACTCAAACCATCCTCTACGTTCAATTCCGAAGGTTTCAGTTCCAACCCAAACTGTCCCCCTCTACCTATCCCACTTACAACCCTTAGTCTCATTAGAAAAATCTCAACCACCCTCTTGCCTTTAACACCTTTTTCTGGATGTGCCTTCTAAACAATAATCCCTTCAAAATGACTTTGTGAATGAATGCAACTGATTTAAGGGGTAAAGAGAAATGTATCTGCTTTCTACAAAAGCTTTATGTAGACAGGGAAAATTACCTGTATAACTTGCTCTTTTTCTCCTCATCTTTCTTTAGAAACATAGAGTTGTGTTTCCAAAAATTCCAAGGAAGGCCTGGGCATAGCTTGTAATACATGTGGTATGGAGGTTATTAAAAACAGTTTTTCAATTCAAGTTCTCAAGCCTACTATGAATGTTTACCAAAGAACGATGTGAACTGGACTGACAAATGCATTATACTTTGGTCAATATATATTAGGTTCACATTTTGTTTTATCACCTTGATGGCTGAAGAATAAATTTAAAAGGGATGGACTAAACATTCAAAGACAGAAACACGAGTAAATATTTCAGAGTTCAATATGTAGATAACAAATCCATCAGCATATGAACATGTTCAGCAAACAACAGACTGAACAAATGTTTATTGAGTATCTCTTAGGTGTCAGGAAACGTGCAAGCACTTTGGCAAATGCTGTCCCATTTAATTTTCTCTATAAATGTGTAAGGTAGGTATAATTATCCTCATTTTTCAAATTGTAAAACCAAGCTTCCAAAGATTAAGTAACTTACCCAAGGAGAATTGATGTGTTGCTTAAGTAATATTAGTTCCAAAATATCAGTGGCTTAACACAATAAAATATTGAAATGTTTCTCACTCATATCACCATTCAATGCAAGTCAGTGGTGGGTGTGGCTAAGAATACTCTATCCCACTCGTCCATTCAGGGACCCAAAATACTTTCATCCCATGTCTCTGCCCTCCCCTAGGTCCCCAGAGACCTCTCCATCCAATAGCTAGATGGAGATTAAGAGCACATTAAAGGTTTTCTTGTGCAAGACCTGGAAGTAGCACATACCACTTATGCTCAAAGTTCATTCTCCAAAAGAAGGACCAGAAAAGGAACAGCCAAGCAAGAAGAAAACTTTTAGACAATGGGTAAAACTGGGTGACAGTATATAAGAACTCTCTGTACTATCTTTACACTTTTCTATAAATATAAAATTTCACCAAAATAAAAAGTTTATTTTTAAAAAAAAGATGGTATAAATGTATCTCATTGCAAGCTCCTGCCTGGAGAATGGTGGGGTTTTATAACCAATGCATTGCAAAATCCAAGGAGGACAGTTAAAGAAACCTTGGGAAAACAAAATGCCTTCAGCAGCCAGGTGTGGAGTGGTGACAACAGGCTGCAGAATGAAAGGAAAAACGACGTTTGCTCTTCACAGAACAAGTGAACTATTATTTGTGTAGGAGTCTGAGAAGCAGAATATGTTCTAAAATTTACTAACTGTAGCCACTATATTTCTACCAAGCACTACCAAAAAAAAGAAAAAAAAAAAGGTGACTCTATCTCCTCCCCTGCCAGAAAAGGCCAAATTTGCTTTCCTTCTACCACTGCCTGGCAGCAATCATCCAGCACTCCTCTTCTCTCCCTGGAGCAACATCAGAGGAAGACTGCTACAACAGAAGATTCAAAGAAGATCCAGAATCTCATAATATAATACCCAAAATGTCCAGGTTGTAATAAAAAGTCAGTCATCATATCAAAGACCAGGAAAATTTAACTTAAATGAGAAAAAAAATCTGCAGACAAAAAGAATTTTTGAAGCCCATAGCAAAAACATCTCAGTGAAGAATTACAAGCACACTTGAAACAAATAAAATAATAGAAAGTCTTGTCAAAGAAATAGAAGACATAAAGAAGAACCAAGTTGACGTTTTACAATGGAAAAAAATACAATAACTGAAATTAAAGAGCTCAGTGTATGGACTCAAGAGCAGCATGGAAAACAGAGGAAAAGATCAGTGAACTTAAAGATAGAAAAATGGAAATTACCTAATCTAATGACAGAAATAAAATAAACAGAAGAAAATCAACAGAGTATTGGGGACTTGTGAGATGTAACAGAAGATCTAACATTCATGTCAGTGGAGTCTCATAAGGGAGAAAGAAGACAGAGCTGAAAAAGTATTTTTTTAAATAATGGCTAAAAATGTCCCATTTTGGCAAAAGATATAGAAAAAGATTCAAAGGGTTGAGCAAACCACAAATATAATAAGTCAAAAAAATCACACCAGACATATCATACTTAAATTTCTGAAAATTAAAGACAAACAAAAAATCTTGCAGCTGTGAAAGAGAAATGACACCATACCTATCAGGAGAAAAAAAAAAAATTGAATGACTAGGTTTTTCAGCAAAAACCATGGAGACCAGAAAAACCTGGCACAACATTTTCCAAGTGCTCACAGAAAAGAACTGTCAACCCAGAATTCTACATGCAAAGAAACTATCCTTCACTAATGAAGGATTCAATACAGTCTTAGGTGAAGGGAAACTAAGGGAATTTGCCTGAAGATCTACACTAAAAGAATAGCTAAAGAAAGTTCTCTAGACAGAAATAATAAGGAGAAATCTTAGACCATCAGGAAAAAAGGAAAACAACAGAAAGAGCGAAAATATGAATCAATGAAATATGCTTTCATTTTCCTCTTGTTTTCTAAATTATGTTTGATAGTTAAAGCAAAATTATAACAGTCTGATGTGGTTCTCAGTGGATGTAGAGGAAATATTTAAGATAATTTTATTATAAATGGAAAGAGGGTAAAATTATATAAAGGAAGTAAGGTTTCTATACTGCACCTGAACTGGAAACTGGTAACACCAACAGATGGGATAAGTTGTGTGTATATCATATAATATCTAGAGCAACTACTAAAAGAGCTCTACAAAGAGGTAAATCCAAAAACACTATAAGTAAATTATGATGAATTCCCTTAAAAATGTCCCCAAGTAACCCACAGGGGCTGAGAGAAATAAACAGAAAAACATAAACAGTGAAAACAAATGAAAACCAAAAAATAAAATGGCATACTTAAGGATTAACATATCAATAATTACATTGAATTTTAAAAGGTCTACATACCGACCCAGAGCCATGGCTCACACCTATAATCCCAGCACTTTGGGAGGCCGAGGCGGGAGGATCACTTGAGCTCAAGACTTTGAGACCAGTCTGGGCAACATGGCAAGACCTCATCTCTATAATATAATAAATAAATAAATAAAGGTCTACATATGAATGAAAGACAAAGATTGGAAGAGTAGATTAAGAAAACATGACCCTGCCAGACACAGTGGCTCAAGCCTGTAATCCCAGCACTTTGGGAGGTCGAGGTGGGCGGATCACCTGAGGTCAGGAGTTCAAGATCAGCCTGGCCAATATGGTGAAACCCCATCTTTACTAAAAATACAAAAATTAGCCAGGCATGGTGACAGGCACCTGTAATCCCAGCTACTCGGAAGGCTGAGGCAGAAGAAACACTTGAACCTGGGAGGCGGAGGTTGCAGTGAGCCAAGATCATACCACTGCACTCCAGCCTGGGTGACAGAGTGAGACTCCGTCTCAAAAAAAAAAAAGAAAAGAAAAGAAAAAAAAAAAGAAAACATGACCCAACTATATGCTGTCTGCAAAAAACTCCAAATGTAACTAGGTAGGTTGAAAGTAAAAGAGTAGAAAAAGATATGCCATGAAAAGATTAATCAAAGGCAGTAGGAGTGTCTATATTAATATCAGATAAAATGGATTTCAGAGTAAAGAAAATTACCACAGAAAGAGAATGACATTACATAATGATAAAAAGCTCACTCCACCAAGAAGACATAGCAATTCTAAATGTTCATAAACAAAATAGCACCTGCAAAATACATGAAACAAAATTTAACAGAACTGGAAAGAGAAACTGGCAAATCCACAACTAGAACTGGAGACTTCCATACTCAAAACTGACAGAACAAAATGACAGAAAATCAACAGGAGTATAAAGGAAACCAAAAATACCATCAACCAACAAGATCTAATCAATATTTATAAAACGCTTCAAACAACAACAGCAGAATAATCATTCTTTTCAAGGCCCCATGATAAACCTTATCTTGGACCATAAAATAGACCTCAGAAAACTCAAAAGAACTAAATTAACACAAAGTATGTCCTCTGACCACAATGGAACCTAACTAGAAATCAATAACGGAAGTATAACAGGAAAATCTCTAAACAGAAACTAAACAACATACTTCTAAATAATTAATATGCCAAAGAAGCAACTCAGGAGAAATCTTTAAATACTTTAAATTTTTATAGAGAAAATCAATGAAAGGTTGTTTTTTTTAAAAGATCAATAAAATTGACAGACCTTATAACTGACATAGAAAAAAGATTATGTTATTTTGTTATCAAATTATTGATATCAGTAGTATCAGTAAAATGTTATCAAATTATTGATATCAGTAATGAATCAGGGAATATCATTACAGGCCTGCAAATATGAAAGAGATAAGAGAATACTAAGGACAATTCTATACATGTAAATATAACAACTTAGATGAAATTGATCAATACCTCAAAAAGCGCGAACTATTACAATTCACCCAAACAGTTTAAATAGGCCTATAACTACTAAGAAAATTGTATTAATAATCTTAAAACTCCTGAAAAAGTAATCTCCAGGCCCAGATTGCTTCTCTAGAGAATTCTATCAAAAGATTAAAGAATTAACACCAATTACACAATCTCTTGCAGAAAATAGAAAAGGAACACTTTCCAACTCATTTTATGAAGCCGGTATACCAAGCAAAGATAGTAAAAAAAAGTTAGAGATCAATATCCTCCATGAATATAGACATACAAGTCCTTAACAAAATATTATCAAAAGAATTCAGCAATATATAGAAAGAATTATACAGCACAAACAAACGAGATTTATTCTAGAAATGCAAGGCTGTATAATCCACCAGATTAAGATTAAGCTATAGAAGAAAAATCACATGATCATATCAATCAACACAGAAAAATTATTAGACAAATTTTAACATTCATTCATTATAAAAAAGATTCTCATAAAAATAGTAGTAGAGGAATACTTCCTTAACTTGATAAAGAACATTTACATGAAACCTAAAGTTAACATGATTCTTAATAGAGAATAACTAAATGCTTTCTCTCTAAGATAGGGAATAAGATAAAAATGTCTGCTCTTACTACTGATATTCAACATAGTAGTGGTATATCTAACCACTAAAATAAGATGAGAATAAAAAAGAAAAGACATACATATGAGAAAGAAGAAATAAAAATGTTCCTATTTCAAATGACATAATCATTTATGAAGAAAATTTCAAATAATCTACAAAAAAACTCATATCTAATAAGTTAGTTCAGCAAGGTAGCATAGTACAAGATCAATACCCAAAATAAAAAATATTTTTATATCCTAAAAATGTATATGTGAAAACCGAAATTTCAAACACAATGCCATTTGCAATTATTCCAAAATAAAATAAAATACTTAGGTGTAAATCTAACATAACATATGCAGGACTTGTATGCTAAAAATTACAAAATACTAATGAAATGAATCAAAAAAGGCTTGGACAAATAGAAAATAAGTTAAAAGATGGTAGACTTAAACCAAAGCATACCAATAATTACACTAAGTGTAAATAATGTAAACATCCCAATTAACAAGCAGAGGATGTCAGACTGGATAAAAATGCGAGATTCAATTACAGGCTATCTATAAGAAACCCACTTAATATAAAGATATAGATAGGTTAAAAATAAAAGGATTAAAAAAGGTATGTCATGCAAACATTAATCAAAAGAAAGTTGGAATGGCTATATTAATATTATACAAACTAAACATCAGAACAGAGAATATTATCAGGGATAAATGGAGATTTAAATAATGTTATAAGAACTATTCATCAAAAAAAAATCTTAAATGTGTATATATCTAATGACAGAACTTCAAAATACATGACTCAAAAATTGACAGAACTAAAGGGAGAAATTGACATACCCACAATTATAGTTGGAGATTTTAACACAATTTCCTCAATAATTGATGGAACAAGCTGACAAAACACTGATAGATGTATATAAGATTTGAACAAAACTATCAAGCAAATTGTCTTATAGAACATTGTGTGGAACAATCACAGAATACACATTATTTTGAAACATAAGTATAATATCACCAAGATAGGCTACAAGCTGAGCCATAAAATAAGTCTCAGTAAACTTCAAAAGATTAAAATCATGCAGAATATATTCTATGAGCCTGAGTACAATAGAACTAAAAATAAGTTTTGAAAGAATCTATAAAATCTCTAAAAATTTTAAGTTAATAAATGCCTTCCTAAATATTGTGTAAGTCAAATAAGAAATCATGAAATTAGAAAAGATTTCTGACTAACAATGAAAATACAACATACTGAAATTTGTAGGATATAGCTAAAATAATGCTTAGAGCAAATGGATAATTCTAGGTGCTTATATTGTTACTGACAAAATGTTTTAAACTAATTATCTCAGCTTTTACATTAAGAGACCAGGAAAAGGATGGTGAATTAAACCAAAGTAAGTAAAAGGAAGGAAATAATAAATATAAAGACTGAAAGGAATAAAATAATAGGTAATAATAGAAGAAATTAAGTCATTCGAAAGCTGGTTCTTTAAAAAGATCAATAAAATTGAAAAATTATTACTTAGACTGATCAAGAAAAAAGAGGAAAAAACTGAAATTACCAAGATTAAGAATGAAAGAAGGAATATTACTCTAAAAGGATATGAAAGGAATATTGTTTTGGGGAGGTTGTTTTTTTGTTTTGTTTTCACTTGTTTATTTATTTTCAAACAGAGTCTCGCCCTGTCACCCAGGCGGGAGTGCAGTGGTGTGATCTCAGCTCACTACAACCTCTGCCTCTTGGGTTCAAATGATTCTCGTACCTCAGCCTCCCGAGTAGCTGGGATTACAGGAACAGGCAACAACGCCAGGCTAATTTTTTTTATTTTTAAGTAGAAACAGGGATTCACCATGTTGGTCAGGCTAGTCTCCAATTCCTGGCTTCAAGTGATCTGCCCACCTCGGCCTCCCAAAGTGCTGGTATTACAGGCATGAGCCACCATACCAGGCCAGTTTTGGGGTTTTTTTGTTTTGCTTTTCAAAAATAGGTTTTAAGATATACCAAATAAACTATACAGATATCCTCTAACAATACAAAAAAATTAAAAATGAGGTTAAAGTATATAACAAAAGCCAAATATGACAATACACATGAATAATTTATAAAACAAGCCTTTCAATCCTAAATAACTAAAATGGGGAGACCTCACTGAGGGCTAACATACATAAAATGAGGACTAATAGCAAGGAACAATCCTAAACATTTTCCCATGTGACTGACTAAGCCACAAAAAGCACGTTAGAAAAACTATTAATTTTTTTCTACTCAGTTACCACCATCTTTTCCTTTTCACCTTTTCCCTGATTTTCTCTACCAATGGTTTTTCTTTGGTTTGATCAGTTGAACCCAAAAGATTTGGAACCTAAAATGAGTATCAACTCTTATTGGAATAGCACTTGGGAAATGCAATCCTAGAAAAGGCAAATTTTTACCCGAGGTAGCTTGAGAAAATTCAGCATCCATTCTCAGTGTGACAACGTCTCCCATGTTAATCACTAGGTTAATAGCTGCACTTGGCTAGATTACATGACCCTGCATGATACTAGAGTGCTCCCTGGTGAGGTGCTACTATCTACACAAAAACCTGCCCATTAGGCTTTCAATAAATACAAAGCGTCATTTTAAACCATTTCACCAGAATAAATTTTCAAAATATATCATTTCTTCTGGCCTAATTTGCTTCTTGAGATGGGCCGGGGTGCTGTTCATGACACGGAAGATACAACAGCTAATATGTGGCTATTTCAAGCTCTTTAGACTTCAGCACTTCCCACTTTTCAAGCCTCAGCACCTTTTTGCAGCAATAATGGTATTTTCCATTAACATTCCCACTGTCATGGGACCAACACCCCCAGGAACTGGAGTGATGTAACTGGCTTTTTTCTGACTCCTTAAAATTCCACATCTCCAACCAACTTGGGTTTGCCAGTTATGGGACCTTGACCTCTCTTTATTCCCAGATCAATGACTGCTGAAAAAGGGGTCAATTCAGCTAGAAGATAAAACAATTGTAATATAAAATTATTTTTAAAAAGAACTTCCAAAACCTAGAGTAATATATCAATATTCAAGTACAAGAAGACGATTAAACACCAAGCAGGTTTAACCCAACTAATACCACCTCAAAACATTTAATAATCAAACTCCCAAAGGATAAAGATTTTTGAAAGGATTCTAAAAGCAGGAAGAGAAAAGAAACAATAAACAATGGAGCTCCAGTATCTCCAGCAGCAGACTTTTCAGTGGAAACCTTAGAGGCCAGGAGAGAGTAGCATGACATATGTAAAATGCTGAAGGAAAATAACTTTTACCCTAAAATAGTATATCTAGCAAAAATATCCTTCAAACATGAAAGAGAAATAAAGACTTTCTCAGATAAACAATAGCTGAGGGATTTCATCAACACCAGACCTATCCTGCAAGAAATGCAAAGGAAGTTCTTCAATCTGAAAGGGGAACATTAATGAGCAATAATAAATCATCTGAATGTACAAAATGCACTGGAAATAGTAAGTACACAAACAAACACAATATTATAACACTATAATTGTGGTGTGTAAACTATTCATATCTTGAGTAGAAAGATTAAGAGATAATCTATCAAAAATAATAACTACAACAACTTTGCAAAACAGACAGTATAATAAGCTATGAATAGAAACAACAAAAAGTTTAAAAGTAGGGAGATAAAGCTAACGTGTAGCATTTTTATTAGTTTTCTCTTTGGTTATTAGTTTATTATTTATGAAATTAGTCTTTTTTAAGTTATCATCAGCTTAAAATAATGGGCTATAAGGGATTATTTGCCAGCCTCATGGTAACCAAAAATCAAAAAATATATAACAAAGACACAAAAAAGGAAACACATAAAATTAAAACATACCACCTGAGGAAATCACGTTTGCCAAAAGGAAGACAGAAAGAAAAGAAGGAAGGAAAAGAAGACCAGAAAGCAACCAGAAACAAATCAAAAAATGGCAAGAGTAAGTCCTTACTTATGGATAGTAACACTAAATGTAAATGGACTAAACTCTCTACTCAAAAGACATAGAGTAGGTGAGCAGATTTAAAAAACAAGGCCCAACAATCTGGTGCCTACAAGAAACACACTTTGTTACTAAAACACCAGGGCTTCTGTCTAGGTCCTGCTGCTTGCCACACAGAAAGCCAATCACTGAGACTATAAGTATTGCCAAGGAAGAAGATTTTAATTGGGTGCTGCAGCTAAGGAGATGAGAGCTCAGTCTCAAATCCATCTCTCTGACTGACTGAAACTAGGGGTTTATATAGCAAGGAAGAAATGTAACAATGTGTAAGAAAGCAGGAATTAGAGAGGGGCAAGGAAGCAATCATGACAAATGAAGCATCTGGCATCTTATTGTCTGGATGTAGTGATCTGGTGAGTTTCAGTTCTTTAATACTTTTTGTGAGAGGCCTGAAGGTCATTTCCTGAGGAAGGAACTCAGACAAAAACAAATACAAGTTTCAAGCTTTAAGACCAGAAGGATCAATTTTTATGTTTATCAAAAAAGAACTATCTATGAGACTATTGGGTCAGTTTCAACTTCATCTATAAGGATGCACACACACTGACAATAAAGGGATGGAAAAAGATATTCAATGCCAACGGAAACCAAAAAAGATGAGGCGTCACTATATTTATATCAGACAAAATAGATTTCAAAACAGAAACTATAAGAAGAGACAAAGAAGGTCATTATATAATGATTAAAGGGGTCAATTCAGCAAGAGGATATAACAATTGTAAATATATATGCACCCAACACTGGAGTGTGTCCAGAATTTATTCCTTCCAGTAGGTTCTTGTTCTCCCTGACTTCAGGAATGAAGCCATGGACCTTCACAGTGAGTGTTACAGCTCTTAAAGATGGTGTGTCCGGAGTTTGTTACTTCAGATGTTCAGATGTGTCTGAAGTTTCTTACTTCTGGTGGGTTCGTGGTCTCGCTGACTTCAGGAGTGAAACCACGGACTTGGTGGCGAGTGTTACAGCTCTTAAAGGTGGTGCAGACCCAAAGAGTGAGCAGCAGCAAGATTTATTGTGAAGAGCAAAATAACAAAGCGTCCACAGCATGGAAGGGGACCCGAGCAAGTTGCTACTGCTGGCTCGGGTGGCCAGCTTTTATTCTCTTATTTGGCCACACCCACATCCTGCTGATTGGTCCATTTTACAGAATGCTGATTGGTCCATTTTACAGAGTGCTGATTGGTGTGTTTACAATCCTTTAGCTAGACACATAGTGCTGACTGGTGTGTTTTTACAGAGTGCTGATAGTGCTGATTGGTGTGTTTACAATCCTTTAGCTAGACACAGAGCGCTCATTGGTGCATTTTTACAGAGTGCTGATTGGTGTGTTTACAATCCTTTAGCTAGACACAGAGTGCTGATTGGTGTGTTTATAATCCTCTAGCTAGGCAGAAAAGTTCTCCAAGTACCCACCTGACCCAGAAGCCCAGCTGGCTTCACCTCTCAGGAGCACACAGATATATAAAACAAATATTATTACAGCTAAGGAGAGAGATAGACCTCAATACAGTAATAGCTGGAGACTTCAACACCCCACTTTCAGCATTGGACAGATCATCCAGACAGAAAATCAACAAAGAAACATCAGATTTAATTTGCACTATAGACCAAATGGACCTAATAGATATTTACAGCACATTTCCTCCAATGGCTGCAGAATATGTATTCTTCTCTTCAACATATGGATCATTCTCAAGGATAGACCATATGTTAGACAACAAAAAACCCTTAAAACATTCAAAAAAATTGAAATGATATCAAATATCTTCTCTCGCTGAAATGGAATAAAACCACAAATCAATAACAAAAGGAATTCTAAAGACCATACAAACACATGGAAATTAAACATGTTTCTGAATGACCAGTGGGCCAATGAAGAGCCTAAGAAGCCAATGAGGCCAGGCACAGTGGCTCAAGCCTGTAATTCCAGCACTTTGGGAGGCCAAGGCTGGCAGATCACCTGAGGTCAGGAGTTCAAGACCAGACTGGCCAACATGGCAAAACCCCATCTCTACTTAAAAATAAAAAAATTAGCTGGGCATGGTAGCATGCACCTGTAGCCCCAGCTACTTGAGAGACTGAGGCAGGAGAATTGCTTGAACCTGGGATGCAGAGGTTGCAGTGAGCTGAGACCGCACCATTGCACTCCAGCCTGGGCATCAGAGTGAGACTCCATCTCAAAAAAAAAGAAACAAAAAAGAAGGAAATTGAAAAGTTTCTTGAACAAATGAAAATAGAAACACAACATATCGAAACATATGGGACACAGCGAAAGGTTACAGGAATAAGTGCCTACAAGAAAAAAGTAGAAAAACCTCAAATAAACAACCTAATAATGTATCTTATACAACTAGAAAAGCAAAACCAAACCAAACTCAAAATTATTAGAAAAAAAGGAAATAATAAAGATCAGAGCAGAAATAAGTGAAATTGAAACAAAAAATACAAAAAAACAAAGAAACAAACAGTTGGTTTTTTAAAAAGATTAACAAAATAGACAAACTATTAGTCAAACTAAGAAAAGGGAGAGAAGATCCAAATAACATCAGGGATGAAAAAGGAGACATTACAACTAATATCAGAGAAATTCAAAAGATCGTTAGAGGCTACTGTGTGCAATTATATGCCAATAAACTGGAAAACCTAGAAGAAACTGATAAATCCCTAACCACATACAACCTACCAAGATTGAACCAAGCATAAATCCAAAACTTGATCAGACTAATAACAAGTAATGAGATAAAACCTGTAATAAAAATTCTCCCAGCAAAGGAAAATCCAGGATGTAATGACTTCACTGCTCAATTTTACCAAACATTTAAAGAAGAACTAATACCAATTCTAGTTAAACTATACCAAAATATAGAGGAGGAGGAAATACTCCCACATTTATTCTATGAAGCCAGTATTACCCCCAGACAAAGATATCAAAAATAGAAGACTACAGACCAATATCCCTAATGAACATTGATGAAAAGTCCTCAGCAAAATACTAGCAAGCCACATTCAAGAACACAATAAAGATTACTCATCATGACTAAGTGGGATTTATCCCTGGGATGCTAGAATGGCTCAACATATGCAAATCAATGAATAGGGTACATTATGTCAACAGAATAAAGGACAAAAACCATATGGTCACTTCAGTTGATGCTGAAAAGCATTTGATAAAATTCAACATCCCTTCATGATTGATAACCCTTAAAAAAATGGGTGTAGAAGTACATACCTCAACACAATAAAAGCCACATGACAGACCCACAGCTAGTATCATAATGAGTGGGGAAAAACTGAAAGTCTTTCCTCTAAGATCTGGAACCCAACAAGGATGCCCACTTTCACCAATGTTATTCAACATAGTACTGGAAGTCCTAGCTAGAGCAATCAGACAAAAGAAAAAAAGAAAGGGCACTCAAATTAGAAAAGAAGTCACATTATCCTTGTTTATAGATAATATGATCTTATATTTGGAATAACCTTAAGACTGCACCAAAAAACTATTAGAACTGATACACAAATACAATCAAGTCAAGGATACAAAATCAACAAATAAAAATCAGTAGCATTTCTATATGCCATCAGTGAACAATCAGAAAAAGAAATTAAGAAAGTAATTCTATTAACAGTTGCTACAAATAAAATAAAATACCTAGGAATAAACTTAACCAAAGAAATAAAAGATCTCTACAGTGAAAACTATAAAACATGACACAAGACATTGAAGAGGACACAAAAAAGTGAAAAGATATTCCATGTTTATGGATTGGAAGAATAAATATTGTTAAAATGTCCATACTACACAAAGCAATCTACAGCTATAAGGCAATCCCTATCAAAATACCAATGACATTGTGCACAGAAATGGAAAAAATAATCTTAAAATTTACACGGAACCACAAAAGACCTAGAGTAATCAAAGCCATTCTGAGCAATAAGAACAAAACTGGACGAATAACATTACTTGACTTCAAGTTATATTACAGAACTATAGTAACCAAAACAGCATGGTGCTGGCATAAAAACAGACACATAGACCAATGAAACAAAATAGAAAACCCAGAAATAAATCCGTACGTCTACCATGAACTTATTTTTGACAAAGATGCTGAGAACATACATGAGGAAAGAACAACATCTTCAATAAATGCTGCCAGGAAAACTGGCAGCATTCCATATGCAGAAGAATGAAATAGACCCCTATGTATCACCATATACAAAAGTCAAATGAAAGTGGATTAAAGACTTAAATCTAAGACCTCAAACTATGAAACTACAACAAGAAAACATTGGGAAACTCTCCAAGACATTAGTCTGGACAAAGATTTCTTGAGAAATACTCCACAAGCACAGGCAACCAAAAGTGAACAAATTGAATCTTGTCACATTAAAAAGCTTCTTCACAGCAAAGGAAACAATCAACAAAGTGAAGAGATAACCCACAGAATGTGTGAAAATATTGGCAAACTACTCATCTGACAATAGAATAATAACCAGAATATATAAGGAGCTCAAACAACACTTGGAAAAAAATCTAATAATCTGATTTTAAAATAGGCAAAAATTTGAATACACATTTCTCAAAAGAAGACATAAAAATGATATATGAAAAGGTCTTCAACATCACTGATCATCAGATAAGTGCAAATCAAAACTACAATGAGATATCATCTTACCCAAGTTAAAATGGCATTTATCCAAAAGATAGGCAATAACAAATGCTGGTGAAGAATTGGAGAAAATGGAATCCTTGTACACTGTTGGTGGGAATGTAAGTTAGTACAACCACTATGGAGAACAGTTTGGAGGTTCCTCAGAAAACTGAAAATAGAACTATTATATGATTCAGCAATCCCTCTGCTAAGTATATACTCAAAGGAAAGAAAATCAATGTATTGAAGAGACATCTGCACTCCCATGTTTATTGCAGCACAATTATAGCTAAGATTTGGAAGCAACCTAAGTGTTCATCAACAAATGAATTGATAAAGAAAATGTGGTAGCAAAGAGATACCATCTCACGCCAGTCAGAACAGTGATTATTAAAAAGTCAAGAAACAACAGATGCTGGCGAGGATGTGGAGAAATAGGAATGCTTTTACACTGTTAGTGTGAATGTAAATTACTTTAACATTGTGGAATATGGTGGGGCAATTCCTCAAAGATCTAGAAGCAGAAATACCATTTGACCCAGCAATCCCACTACTGGGTATATACCCAAAGCAATCTAAATTATCCTATTATAAAGATACATGCATGTGTATGTTCACTGCAGCACTATTCACAACAGCAAAAACATGAAATCAACTCAAATCCCCATCAATGATACACTGGTAAAGAAAACGTGGTACATATAACCATGGAATACTATGCAGCCATAAAAAAGGAATGAGATCATGTCCTTTGCAGGGACATGGATGGAGCTGGAAGCCATTATCCTCAGCAAATGAACCCAGGAACAGAAAACCAAACACCACATGCTCTCACTTATAAGTGGTAGCTGAACAATAGAACACATGGACACAGGGAGAGTAACAACACACACTGGGGCCTGCAGGGGGAGTAGAAGGAGGCAGGAAGAGCATTAGAAAAAAATAGCTAATGCATGCGGGGCTTAATAACTAGGTGATGGCTTGATAGGTGCAGCAAATCACCATGGCACACGTTTACCTATGTAACAAACCTGCACATCCTGCACATGTACCCTGGAACTTAAAATTAAAATTAAAATTAAAAGAAAATGTAGTGCATATGTACAATCAACTACCGTTCAACCATAAAAAAGAATGAGATCCTGTCATTTTCAACAACATGAATGGAACTGGAGATCATTATGTTAAGTGAAATAAGCCAGGCACAGAAAGACAAACTTCACACAGTCTCACTTATTTGTAGGAGCTAAAATTTAAAACAATGAATTCATGGAGGTAGAGAGTAGAACGATGGTTACCAGAGGCTGGGAAGGGTAGTTGCAGGGGGTGGAGAGAATGGGGATGGTTAATGGGTACAAAAGTATAGTTAGATAGAAAAAATAAGATCTTGCATTTGATATCACAACAGGGTGACTATAGTCAACAATAATTTCTTCTAAATTTTAAAATAACAGAGTACAATTGGACATTTTGTAACACAAAGAAAGAATAAATGCTGAGGTATTAGATACTCCAATTACCTTGATGTGATGATTACTTGTTGTATGCCTGTATCAAAATATCTCATATACCCCCTAAATATATACACCTACTATGTACCCACAAAAAATTTAAAAATTTTTAAAAATTAAACTCTTCTGGCCAGGCATGGTGGCTCACACTTGTTATCCCAGCACTGTGGGAGGCTGAGGTGGTGGATCACTTGAGCTCAAGAGTTCAAAACCAGCCTGGGCAACATGGTGAAACCCTGTCTCTATAATAAATACAAAAATTAGCCAAAGGGGTGGTGCATGTCTGTGGTCCCAGCTGCTCAGGAGGCTAAGGCAGGAGGATCGCTTGACACTGGAAGGCAGAAGTTGCAGTGAGCCAAGATCATGCCCCTAAACTCCAGCCTGTGTGAAAGAGTGAGATTCTGTCTCAAAAAAAAAATTAAACTCTTCTGCTTGTCAAAAAGCAACATTAAAAAATACAAAGGCAACCCACAGAATGGAAGAAATGTTCACAAAACATTGTGACAACAAAAGACCTGTATCCAGAGTGTATAAACATCTCCTAAAACTCTATGCACTGTTTTGTTTGAGTTTATAAAATGGTAATGTTTTCTTGTTATTATGAATATAATAACCTTGTAATAATCACATGTCATATTCCAATCACAATTTAAATAAATAAAAAAGAAAAAGAGAATAAAGAATCCCACACTGCAGTATCTCCTCTACATCTTCCCACTGCTTCTACTGAAGATCTAATTGGGAAACAGAGTATCCACCCTTCCTTTTCCCTGGAGAGGCAAAGAAAAGTATTTCCGAAGACTGAGAAAGTAAATTTAACAAACAGAAAGATAAAATTACTAATATGAGGGCAAGGTGCCATTCCTGAAATAATAAAAAAAGAAGAAATTGATACATGGTACATATTGAAGACTTCTTTAAATAATTGGAAGTAATTTGGGCAAAATGAGAACAATCAAAGAAGAGACGAAAGAATATTTATGGTGAATTAACAGTTATTGAAAACCAATAGATTAGCTAAATTGGTGAAATTAAAAATGAACTGAGCATGCCATATACATCAATGTCCAAAAGCAGCCATTCTCTGTGGGGAAAGGTGAGTGTTGGCTCTTCCTAGAGACAAGAGGTCCTTCATAATTAGGTTCACAGGCACTAATTTTAGAGTATAAAATGCAGCTTGCTGATTAACACATGAAACAGAATTGCAGGCTGAATTATTATTTACATTTAAGAGCACCTTTTTAAACCTCTTAAATTAAAATAAATGTATAGTTTATTAAAATATTATAAGATGATCACCCCTGCAAACCACTACCCAGATCAAGAAGTATAACTTGACAAAACACAGAAGCTATGTCTCAATCACAATCGTGTCTCCCCCTCTAAAAATAACCATTCTCCTTATGTTTAAGCTTCCTTGAAAGTTACATCACTCAGATACATACCCCTGATAATGATAGTTTTGGTTTGCTTGTTTTTATTTTTATGTGTCTTTTAAGTCCCTTTTAGTCTATACGCCACACTTCTTATCGCCCTCCTTGTCTGCAATTTATTTAAGAAATTGGGTGATTTAACCCATGAATTTTTTTACAGTTTGGATTCCAATGATTGCATAATCATAAGGTAGTTTAACATGTTTCTTGATTCTCTGTGGTTTCTTTAAAGTAGTTATTGGTCTAAGATGCTTAAACTTTTAATACATTGACTTTAGAGAGCTTCAACTCCATTTGCAATAGCTACTATGTGACCTCTGAATTTTTGGTAGGCAAGAGGTAAAGCAATTGCAGCCCAGAACATCATGTGGAGCCAGGAAATGCTGCTAGGAGAGAGGGTGGCTAAGCTGACAGAATTGAGGGCAGTTTTCCTGGATCAGTTTAGAGGCCATGTGCAAAACAGAAAACTTGCAGCAGGAGGGAATGACTTATCAGAGGGAAGTGGTATCTGGAAGTGTCTAGAAATGGACAGAAGTCAGGACTTACACAGGTTGACTGGGAAAATGCTGGGAAGTAAATAGAGAAAGGCAAGTACACCCTGGGTTCCTTCGAAGCAGTTCAGGAAAATATTTTCTAAATGATGGTGATTACATGCAAAGTAAATGAGTTGATCAGGAATGCTCCAGGTCCACCAGCATGTTAAACTTTTAATGGTTGAGATGTTATATAATATTTTCTGATAATTCAAAGTCATAGCAAAACTTTGTGGTAAGGATACTTGTCCCATATTTCAGATAACTCTAAGAATGCTAGGAAAGGGGAATATGTCAACAAGCAATGTTACATGTATGGCTGCATAGTATTTTCTATTTTTTCCCTTTCCCTCAGTCAAGCATGTGGCCTGGTTTATGCTTCCTTACCTCACAGATATTTCAGAAAGCGGAAGTATCAGACAGTAATCCCTATTTATGTTCTCAAAAGCCAAGCCCATAGGAGATCTGTTAATAAAAGATTTGTAAATAAGTAAAAAAGGAAAAGAGAGCTTTTAATAGGTGGCTGAAAGGGTTAGAAAAAAAAGTGAAGGAAGAAAGGAATTTCTCCAATGGTCTACATACCTATCCCCCCAAAATGGAGGAAAAGAAAAGATCCTGGGGGTCTAAGACTTGGGCCAGAAGTTCTGGAAGTGCCTTGGAGAGTCTATAATATTTTAAACAGGGATACATGCATGGTATGGCTAGGGACTTAGGGGCTACGCATGGGGTTCCCAACCTTAAGACATTTCCTAAGCATGTTACGGAAGTAGTCTGGATCTGAAAGAACTGTAGGAGTGGGGGACAGTAAATATCTTACCAGGGACTTTCTCTGTGCATGCGACACCTGAAACCCCTCTCTCCAACCAAACCTCAATGCCTTGGCCCTCAAAAATCCTCCAGAGACTTGGGGGTGTGGTTGGGGTTAGAGAAAGTCTCAAGCATGAGAAGTGAGAAGCTTAGAGGCAGCAATTAAGTTGACACATGTTCTCACTTATAACTGGGAGCTAAATATTGAATAACACATGAACACAAAGAAGGGAGCAATAGATACCAGAGCCTACATGAGGGTAGAGGGTGAGTGGAGGGTGAGATTTGGAAAACTACCTTTTGGGTACCATGCTTATTACCTAGGTGGTGAAATAAGCTGTACACCAAACCCTGCGACACACAGTTTACCCATGAAACAAATCTGCACTTGTACCCTCAAAACCGAAAATAAAAGTTGGAAAGAAAAAAAAGAAAGAACAAAATTAAGTTGACTTATTTTTAATAGGCTTTTATTACATATCAGAGTTTGTGGGATGAAATTTGTCTCCATTACCCAGTGCAAAAAACACTGGGAAAATTCATACAACAAATGACCGCAAACACTTACATAGCACTTACTATGTATTAGGCGTTGTTCTCAGCTTCTACGTGTATTAACACATTTGATCTTCACATTACTTACCTTAGAGAAAGATGTCATTATTCCTGATTTAAAGAGGAGGAAATTGAAGCAGGCTAAGGTTAAAGAACATGCTTAGGATTACACCGCAGCTGACAAGTGGCAGAGTCAGCATTCAGAGTCCATATGGGTAATCACCACTCCAAGCTTCCTCTCCAAAACCGCTGACTCAGGCACAGTTTTTAGGTTAAAGTAAATCAGGACTTATGAAGTGAAATGTCAGTTTTCTAATGGAGGAACCAGATCCAAAATATAAAACCCTCTTTAAGATAATTTTTAAGATGAGCAGGTGCCAGCTGAGTCCTCCTTCTTGATAATGCTTGGGTGCTTTGGAAACTCTTCCTGGATGAGAAAGAGATTCTTGTCCCTCTTCACCTGCTGCAAAGGACAAAGCCCCTGAAGAATAATATGCCAAAGTCGGCCTTAACATCTATCATCCCTATAACCTCATCTCCCTGGTGCTCTGACCTTCACTGGGATGGTATAAAGCAGAGGCTGCAGAGTATCCTTGGAAATGAGGAGCAGCATACACTAACCAGTTTGGTTTAGAGTAATTCTCTCCTATTTGTAATTTTTATGAAAAGCAATTTAAATATGGCCTTGGACTTCATGATATTTTTTATGTCACAATAAAGTGGAAATTTAAAGTTACAAATCCCCAAAAAGGTCCTCCATCAACTCCTCATAGGATGTATCCATTTTTAGCTCTGATTATTGCAGTTAACTTTCCAAACTGCTGGGATTACAGGTGTGAGCCACCACGCCAGCATATTTACTGTGAAAGTTTAAAATCTGATTTGAAAGCTGCTTATTATAAGCAATATAATTTTTTCTTTAATGGCCCCAGAATGTTTAATGTTACATAATATGAATATATATTTTCAAATGTAAAAAAAGCCTTTTTATATATAAACATGTATAAAAGAATAAATATAAATAAGAAATTAATTGGGGTGGCAAAGTACCTTTAAAATTTTGTGATGTTTTTGTCAAAAAGACTTGAACAAATTTACAGGAAAAAAACAAACAACCCCATCAAAAAGTGGGCAAAGGGTATGAACAGCCACTTCTCAAAAGAAAACATTTATGCAACCAACAAACATATGAAAAAAAGCTCATCATCACTGTCACTAGAGAAATGCAAATCAAAACCACAATGAGATACCATTTCACGCCAGTTAGAATGGTGATCATTAAAAAGCCATCATTCTGAGCAACCTATCACACGGACAGAAAACCAGACACCACATGTTCTCACTCATAGGTGGGAAGTGAACAATGAGAACACTTGGACACAGGGCAGGGAACATCACACACCGGGGCCTGTCGTGGGGTCAGGGGACCGGGGAGGGATAGCATTAGGAGAAATACCTAATGTAAATGACGAGTTAAAGGGTACAGCAAACCAACACGGCACATGTATACATATGTAACAAACCTGCACGTTGTGCACATGTACCCTAGAACTTAAAATATAATAATAATAAAAAAAAGTCAGGAAGCAACAAATGCTGGAGAGGATGTGAAGAAATAGGAATGCTTTTACACTGTTGATGGAAGTGTAAATTAGATCAACCATTGTGGAAGACAGTATGGCGATTCCTCAAGGCTCTAGAACCAGAAATAACATTTGACTCAGCAATCCTATTACTGGGTATATACCCAAAGGATTTTAAATTATTCTACTTTAAAGATACATGAACACGTATGTTTATTACAGCACTATTCACAATAGCAAAGACTTGGAACCAACCCAAATGCCCATCAGTGATAGACTAGATAAAGAAAATGTGGCACATATATATCATGGAATACTATGCAGCCATAAAACAGGATGAGTTCATGTCCTTTGCAGGGACATGGATGAAGCTGGAAACCATCATTCTCAACAAACTAACACAGGAACGGAAAACCAAACACCACATGTTCTCACTCACAAGTGGGAGTTGAACAATGAGAATACATGGTCACAGGGCCGGGAACATGACACACCAGGGCCTGTTGAGGGGTGGAGAGCTAGGGGAGGGATGGCATTAGAAGAAGTACCTAATATAAATGATTGATTGTTGGGTGCAGCAGACCACCATGGCACGTGTATACCTATGTAGCAAACCTGCACGTTCTGCACATGTATCCCAGAACTTAAAGTATAATTTAAAAAAAAAAAAAAACAGTTTGAAAACTTCCCTGAAGTAAAAAAAGTATCCTTTGAGGAATAATGTAAAGATGAGCTCAAGTTCCACAGGAAAGAGAAAATTAAAATTTATAAAGAATTTATGAATATCAAACTATTTTCATGTTTTCCAGGAAAAGTGTGGCTTTCTCATTCATTAACCAATAGCATAATATTTTCCAGGAATCTTCACTCAGAAGAAATGCTGTGGCCCTTCCCTTTACCAACAGAAAATGGAACACAAGAGACCACGTAGCTGAACAAATTATAGCCTCCTTACAAGTGAGAAACCTTCGAGGCTACGTAATTTTCAGCCAAAGGAAAATAACCAACGCTTCTCCACATTGTAGACTGAAACAAGGGAAACATGAACATCACAAACTGTACCACAGAAGCCAGCATGGCTGTGAGACCCAAGACCATCACTGAGAAGATGCTCATTTGCATGACTCTGGTGGTCATCACCACCCTCACCACGTTGCTGAACTTGGCCGTGATCATGGCTATTGGCACCACCAAGAAGCTTCACCAGCCTGCCAACTACCTAATCTGTTCTCTGGCCGTGACAGACCTCCTGGTGGCAGTGCTCGTCATGCCCCTGAGCATCATCTACATTGTCATGGATCGCTGGAAGCTTGGGTACTTCCTCTGTGAGGTGTGGCTGAGTGTGGACATGACCTGCTGCACCTGCTCCATCCTCCACCTCTGTGTCATTGCCCTGGACAGGTACTGGGCCATCACCAATGCTATTGAATACGCCAGGAAGAGGACGGCCAAGAGGGCCGCGCTGATGATCCTCACCGTCTGGACCATCTCCATTTTCATCTCAGTACCCCCTCTGTTCTGGAGGAGCCACCGCCGCCTAAGCCCTCCCCCTAGTCAGTGCACCATCCAGCATGACCATGTTATCTACACCATTTACTCCACGCTGGGTGCGTTTTATATCCCCTTGACTTTGATACTGATTCTCTATTACCGAATTTACCACGCGGCCAAGAGCCTTTACCAGAAAAGGGGATCAAGTCGACACTTAAGCAACAGAAGCACAGATAGCCAGAATTCTTTTGCAAGTTGTAAACTTACACAGACTTTCTGTGTGTCTGACTTCTCCACCTCAGACCCTACCACAGAGTTTGAAAAGTTCCATGCCTCCATCAGGATCTCCCCCTTCGACAATGATCTAGATCACCCAGGAGAACGTCAGCAGATCTCTAGCACCAGGGAACGGAAGGCAGCACGCATCCTGGGGCTGATTCTGGGTGCATTCATTTTGTCCTGGCTGCCATTTTTCATCAAAGAGTTGATTGTGGGTCTGAGCATCTACACCGTGTCCTCGGAAGTGGCTGACTTTCTGACGTGGCTCGGTTATGTTAATTCTCTGATCAACCCGCTGCTCTATACGAGTTTTAATGAAGACTTTAAGCTGGCTTTTAAAAAGCTCATTAGATGCCGAGAGCATACTTAGACTGTAAAAAGCTAAAAGGCACGAATTTTTCCAGAGCCTCATGAGTGGATGGGGGTAAGGGGTGCAACTTACTAATTCTTGAACATACTTGGTTCAGGAGAGTTTGTAAGTATGTGTGGTCTTGTTTTCTTGTTTGTTTGTTTGTTTTGTTCTGTTTTGTTTGAGGATTGTTATTTGGCGTGCCGTTTTCTACCTCTGGTCTTATCTGTGATACATAATTTCAAATAAACATTATCATACAAAAACAGAAATTTTGTAGAAGTAATAATAAGATGAAATAGTAAATACTTTTTATGGGTTTTTTTTTTTTTAGCCATTTCAGTTACCCTGCAATTAAAGAATGCCAAAAATATCTTTATTTGCAGAATTTCTTATTACTTATAAATTAAATACCTGATAATGCCCTCCATGGCATTAAATCTGAGATTATGGCTCTATCTGCATACATATTCCAGTGGGAATTGCATGACTACGTAAAGAATTAAAAGAAAGTGATGTGCTGTCATCTACTGCTTGCAGACCTGAGCTAAAGTCGTTTGCTGTAGCACTGTGACTACATAGCCTATTCATTTCAGGTAAAAATAGTACAGCTGGCTTGTCCTTTTTAGTTCATGATTAAATAAACTTCCTCTTTTTCTAAAATGGAAATACCTGGAATAAATGCACTGGCACTTTTCTATGTCTTTTACTATGAATATAAAACATAAAGCAAATAAGAAGTCATCTAAATCTACTTTGGTCAGTGTGTTGCAATATTACCTGATAGACACATTGGGCCTCCTCCAATTCTAAAATCTATCCCAGCTAAGCCTCCCATATACACTTTCACTGTAGCAGGACAAAGGTGGGAGTACATGTCAAATTTGGGAAACTTTTTAAGAAGCTTAATGAGGTGCAATGATCAAATGACAGAATATATTATCTGAAGAACTTCATTGGAGACTATTACTCATTAAATTACCAGTTGCAGCCGGGCGTGGTGGCTCACGCCTATAATCCCAGCACTTCAGGAGGCCAAGGCAGGTGCATCACCTGAGGTCAGGAGTTCGAGACCAACCTGGCCAACATGGTGAGGCCCCATTTCTGCTAAAAATGCAAAAATTAGCCAGGCGTGGTGGCACGTGCCTGTAATCCCAGCTACTCAGGAGGCTGAGGCAGGAGAATGACTTGAACCTGGGAGGCAGAGATTGCACTGAGAAGAGATCATGCCACTGCACTCCAGCCTAGGCAACAGAGTGAGACCCTGTCTCAAAAAAAAAAAAAAATTACCAGTTGTGCTCTTGGGGAAAAAAAGTAAAAGTTGAAAATCTGTGTTTACACCAAAGACCACTCATCAGGATATAAGAATGAAATTGCATCTCCCAGAATCCCTGTGGCTTCCGTGCCAGACTGTACCCTGAGGCCAGGAGGCTGCATGTGGGACCTGAGGCCCTGGGTGTGGCCTGAGAAGGAGTGATTGCTCTAGTCACATGGAGGAGTACACCATTACAAAATCAAGAGTGATGGCAGGAGGACTGAAAGTTTGTACATTCTTGCATACTCCTAAGTAGGTGACCGTTCTCAACCTCTGCTCCTAGTCTGTCATCCACAGCCTCTCCCCATCTCTTCACTCTTCTTTGTAGGGAGAAGACATTGATTTGCCTCCTTTCCACCTCCGTGTTTTTAGTCCTTCAATCTATCCCCTCTCAACCTTTCTAGAATCTTGCTTCCTACACCCAACCTCCCTCTGCAACTTCCTTTCTCCCTCCCCATCCCAACACTTTTCCTCCTCACTCCTCTTTAATCTCACCTATTACTTTGCTCAAGTCCCTTGGACACAAAAATCAACTTCCTCTGGCCCTACTTCCCCATCAAGCTCCTACTTCATCTCTCCCTTAACTCTCTCACCCGGGTTTCTCCAATCATTAATCCACTCATTCTGCCTCCACTTCTCACCTTCCACTGACTTTTCTATCCTTTTCCATCTGAGTATGCCCTAGTTCTCCCCAAACTTATCTCCCAAAGGTCATTGGAGACTTGCCCGTAGCCCTTCTCTGCATCTCTACCTGTCATTTTCTCATCAGTTACAACAGCTAACCATCCCTTTCATGTTTAAGCCCATACCTTCCAGGATATTTTGCTCTCCTGGTTCTCCAACTACCTCCTCGTCTATTCTTTGTCTCCTTTCCTTCCTCCTGTGGTTTTGTCCTCAGCAATCACCTCCTATATCTCCATATTCCATCCCATGTTCGGCCATTTCAACAATTAGTTTCATGCCTGTGGCTCCTAAATTTGTGACTTTAGTCCTGATCTTTCTCTTTCTCAAACTGCAGACCTATAAGTTACATCTGGTGAGCCTCTCCCTATGAATATTTCTTTAGTACCTCAAACGCAGCCTTCTATACTGAACTCAAGATAATTTTCCCACACTCAAGCCTTCTCTTCTTTCTACCTTCTCAGTCTCAGATAACAGAATTACCATGCTTTTTATCATTCCTATTAGATGAATGTAATTCTCTCTCTTTGCCTCAGGTCTCCAACATCCAGATAGTCCTGAAGTCTTGTCCATTTACCTCTACAGAAACGTGTTTATGCCACTTGCTCTCCAATAAGTTGGTCCTCTCCCCTAGATCAAATGTTATTTGATCCACCTGCCCCTGGATTCTCCCACCTGCAACTCGGCCCCTACACATCTCCCAGTGTGAGTTTCTCACTGAGGTGTCTCCAGACTGGCAGCACCTGAGAACTTGTTAGAAATCCAAAGTCAAGGGCCCCATTCAAGACCTACTGAATCAAAAATTAAGAGTGGAGCCCATTAATCTCTGTTTTAAGAAGCCATCCAGGAGATTCTGATACAAGCTAAAGTTTGAGTCACTATTTTAGATCATACCGTAGATTTTTAATTGAATTGTTCAAAATCCTTTACTCTGTCCTTATCAATATAAAATAAATTAATAGTCCATAGTATAGCATTCAAGGCCTCTTACTTTGTGGCCCCAAACTATCTTTGCAGAGTTATATCTCACCACTTCTTTTCACCTACTTCATGCTCCAGAAAAATGTGAGTATTACCTGTGCTTTCTAAACTCCCCTAACATTTGATCCCATTGCTTTAGAAACCTGACCTCCATGGCTTCACATCTTTCTTCCACCAATTCTTCATATGCAGCTCAAATGCAGTCTCTTCTAAAAAGTCTTCCTGAGATACTTCTTCCTTCCCTGTCCCTATGGAAGTCCTCTCTCCCAGCTCTATGCTCCCATATAACTTCACTTGTATCTCTAATACTATATGCATCCTATCTTCTAGTGCATTTGTTTGTGTATTTGTGCTGTCTTCCCTAGTAGATTGTGAGCTCCTTGAAGGCAGGGACCGTGTCTGTTTCCTCTCTGTATCTCTAGGGACTCATACCGTGTTTTACACACAGTCAGCACTCAATATCTGTTAACATGAGTGGAATTAAGTCCCTGGAGGAGAAAATATAAATGTGTCATCTTTTCTCAGTGAGAAAACAAAACTTCCAAAATCCATGGTGCAATACTGACCTTTTTTTTTCCAAATCTTACCCTGACATTCCAGGTTTGTTTCGAAAAATTCTGGGAAAAACTTATATATGGAAAGAAAATAAATTTCTCATTGAATATAAGTGAATATTCTTTATTAATTAGGATTCCAGATAAGCTGTTCTCAAAAGAGGGAAAGGAAAAAGGGGAGATTCGATACAAGGGGACAAAGAATAATCTCTGCCACAAGGGGATATTGGTTTCTGTATAAGCAACTCAAATATTACTGGGAAAGTCACATGGCTGCCCAGCTAGGGGTGATCTATGTACAAGGATGTTGGCATCTAAATTACATGTGATTTTACCAAGATTGTGCCTATGCTCAAAATTCAGTATTTATTATGACTACAATATCTAGAAAGCATATGAGCCACTCACACTGCTTTCCCATCATCCTCCAGATGTTATCTTTGAAAATTCTTGGCAATTATAAGAGTTTTAAAGTTTTAAGAGTCTAAGTAAATAAAAAGCAAAAAGCAGATACATAATAATTTTTACTTGCTTATTTTCATTAACTCATTTCCTAATTACTAGGTAAGTCCTAATTAAATACATTTATCTCACAGGTGCCTCTGCCCTTAGCAAAGAAGTTGCATATATTTCCTGGTATAAACCAAACCTGTTGAAAAATAATCTATTGTTTGCTTTGTTTATTGAGCCAATAGTGCCAGCTGCCATTGACTACTATTGTCCCCTGTAAATTAAAACTTGAATGAAGTAATAGTACCTTTTAATAAGATCAGTGTTTCTCATGCAAACATTAGTATGCTAAAAGTAAACCCTAGGGATGGCATTTTGATTGCCTCCATTAGAAATTAGGACTTCTTAGCTTTCTATTCTTGGTGAAAGAATTCTTGAATATAAATCCCTCCCTGGTAGAGCTGACAGGTCCTTTAGTTACAACAGATGGCATTAAGAACCCCCATCAGCATTGCTACCATGGTCTGCTTTGGGTAACACTACAGGCCTCCTATACTTTTGGACTTCAGTTTTCAAACTCTGATAATTACATATGAGGTAAGTTCCTAAACAAGTTCCAGCAATTGCATGGCTTCCAGCACAATACATTTTAGTTTCAACCATCACACTGGTCTTGGTCTACTAATGTGTGTGTGTTGCCTTTGCTTAGTTTTTAAGGTCTTCTACACACAACTTTTAACTCCATTATGCACAGCATTTGCAAAAGCAGTGATAGCATTCGAAAAATTAGTATATAGAAAAAGAAGCATATGACTATGACAAGAATACAAATAAAGATAATTTTTTAAGTAAAAGTGCTGAGAAAATGACAACCATCGTATATGAGAATGGGATCAAATCTTGCTCAGTTTTCAAGGACGGCCACACGTAACAGGTGAAGACCTCTGTGCCTAAAGTATGGACTATAATTAAGGAGAAAAGAAGGAAAAGTGGTTAGAGATATAAAAGTGTCTGAACACCACACAGTAGTTTTAAAGGGAGTTTGGGAATGTGCGTAGACATTTCAGTTGTCTCCATAGAGAATATAATGGCATTTTTGTGGTAGCATTCAGTAAGTCTAAACCCTGCAGTAGATAAATCAGTCCCACTCAATAAAGGATTGTCCCACCCAAAATACCAATATCACCACCTGCTGAGAAATTCAGGAGTATCAGCATCAATATGGGATGCTCAGAAGTCTAATGTTAATTTAGAAGTTGACTAGGAGTTGTTTGAGAACTTAAAGGTGAAGTATGGTAAACATGTTGCTTACAAAATTTCATTAAGAGCCATGAAAGGTTTCAAAGTTTCAAAGCCAATTTGAATTTACTCAACATTAAAGTGAGGGTCAAGCCAGCAAATGAAAACACTACAATGATTAAAGAGTTTCCCATGACATTGGTGAAGTAACTAAGAAAGGGGCCCAATAAAATGCCTATCAGCAAGGAGGAGTGTGTGCATGGTATTAACGCTTCAGAAGATTGACTCACATCCTTATTTGATGGAAAACCTTACAAAGACTATAAGTATAGTCTCACCTAAGCCACCTCAGATTTAGAATTAAAAAGGATTGACAGACAACCTTCAGACCTTAACTAGTTTATACATTGGAGAGCTTCTTTTAAATTGGAGAGAAAGCAAGAATGTTATCCACTTCACGTGTCCTCAAGTAATGGTGTTGAGGTGGAATCTCAGTTACTGGTCCATAAGAAAAGGAGACATTTCAAATGGTAGGAAGGAGAAACTGGATATTCTTGGGACCCTAAAATTATCCAAGGACATCCAACCCGAAAATTATCCAAGGACATAGGAGATAATTTTAGGGTTTCAAGAATATCCAATGTACCCGTAGAGGGATCCTCCAGGACCACACCCTAGAGAATATACAGTGGGTTTCAGCCTTACCACAAAAATGGTTTTAAATTATTTTCTTCAGAATAAATAGAGATCACTCTGAGGGGAAATTCCTTCAGTAAAGTCATCTTTTGGCTGTCTGGAAGCACCTAGTACACAGCATGGTGGCATGTAATTTATATAATATATACAGGGTGAACTTAATTGGAACAGATACACTGATTATAGATTTCAAGAAGTTTAGAAGGAGGCTGGGCTCAGTGGCTCATGCCTATAATCCCAGCACTTTGGGAGGCCAAGGTGGGCAGATCACCTGAAGACAGGAGTTCAAGACCAGCTTGGCCAACACGGGGAAACCTCATCTCTACTAAAAATACAAAAATTAGCCAGTTGTGGTGGTGCACACCTGTAATCCCAGCTACGTGGGAGGCTAAGGCAGGAGAATCACTTGAACCCGAGAGGCAGAGGTTGCAGTGATCCGAGACTGCACCACTACACTCCAGTATGGGTGAAGGAGTGAGACTCTGCCAAAAAAAAGAAGGGGAAGGAAGGAAGGTAGGGAGGGAGGGAGGGAGGGGAGGGGAGGGAGGAGGAAGGAAGGAAGGAATGAAGGAAGGAAGTGGGGGAGGGAGGGGGAGGGAGGGAGGAAGGAAGGAAGGAAGTGGGGGAGGGAGGGGGAAGGGAGGGAGGAAGGAAGGAAGGAAATAAATAAATTTAGAAGGAGAACTATGTAATGGGTAAGGAGGGCACTTTCTCATATGGAAGTGGAATTGTCAAATACCTAAAATTTTTTTAAGGAAAGGGAGTATCCAGGACAATGATAATGATAGGAAAGAAACAGCAAAGGGAGGGGCTAAGAGATGGCATCAGCAGAATTTTAGGTAATCAAAACACATTGAGCACCTGCTATAAGTTTAAGTAGATTGTGAAATTTTTTAATTGAAAAAGAAAAATAGGAATAAAAGCAATAATATGAAGCAAGAGAGAACATAGCAACGGAAAGAGCGGAGGTCAGAATATATTAATAATATCAATTGTGGTTTGTTGTTTAAAATGTTAATTTAGCCTGTGCTATGACTTTAGCATCATACTAGGCACTGGGATCTCTGTGAGGAGAAAAAAAAAGTGGGGATGGGGCAGCAGATGATCCAAGTGGAAAACCATGAGACCCAGATCTTAAGAACAGATTTGTAGAAAGCTGATTATATTTATTTTCTGTATAAAATGGTATTTTAGACAGAATTATAAGAGGGTGGGAGGGAAAGGAGGCATAGGAGAACATTTTGCACATACGAATCTTGGGGAAAATGAAAATGATACTGGAAACTCTGGAGAATAGAGAAGGGATGGTTGTTCAAAGAAAATATATAAAGAATATCTATAAGCAGGAATACATATTCCTGTATTTTTGGATACAAGAAATAAGGTCATATGGGCTATCATATTTTTCCAATTTGTCTAGTATCCAACAATCATACATCAAGTAAAGACCCAAGAAAGCCAATATATGAAGACATCCAAAAGAAAGATGTTGGAAACAGATAACTGAGAAAAATTTAGACTTGTATGCAGTCTAATAATAAGCAGACTAGTAACCTCAAGTGTTTCCAGTTCGTAAACACTCAATAAGAGATTGGCAAATGAATAAATCAGTTGCTCAGTTAAAAAATCAAGCCTGAGCTGGAAGTTGGATAACAAAGGAGAACAATTTGGCAATCTAGCAAAAGTATTTAGGTAAGTAAGAAAGATGCTAATAAATATGCATTCAGAGGTATGAAGTAGTCATATGAAAAAGCTGAGGCTGCAAGCTGAACATTTAGCCATCCTTTCTTCTTGTACTTTGGAGGGTGGGAGAGGTGTTTTATAGAGAACAATAATAACAATAAAAATGTAAATTGTTTTGGCAAATACTATAAAAATGTTGAGGCAGCATGCAGGTTTTTACCTGATAGCTTTACCTGATTACTTCTCATTTATCACTTTTTTACTAATAAAAACTAAGACCTAACTTCCCATTCGAATCACACACACACACACACACACACACAGAACCAAAAACAGTATCCTCAACCTCAGTAAGGAAAGCAAAGATCGGTTTGATACAGGCAAGTGTCATCAGCTAAATGGTTAGGAGAGTGCAATTAGGAATGTAATATCAAAGCATAATATCAGAGGTACTATGTACATATTATTCTATGTATGTTTGTTGGATGCTATACAAACTGTAATAGGAGAATATGAGATATCAGCCTCAATAATCATGCTGAAGATAAATCATAATCAGAGTCTACAAAATGTTTTCTATATTGAAAAGATCTTCCATAGACTGCCTGCCCTGCCCACAAACTTCTTCTAAATGGATGATCAGGTACAGCTTCCATGAGAAAAGCAACCTTAGGTGGTTTCCTAAGCACAAAGCACCGTGTAGCACTATGTGACACCTCCCGCCCCCACCCTTATTCTCTGCCTGCAGATGATTGGTTGGGGGGAGTTGAGCACCCGGCCCAAGGATGGCCATGTGTTATGACGTGGTCTGATACAAAATGCCATCCCCATCAAGCTACCAATGACTTTCTTCACAGAATTGGAAAAAACTACTTTAAAGTTCATACGGAACCAAAAAAGAGCCCACATCGCCAAGTCATTCCTAAGCCAAAAGAACAAAGCTGGAGGCATCACACTACCTGACTTCAAACTATACTACAAGGCTACAGTAACCAAAACAGCATGGTACTGGTACCAAAACAGAGGTATAGATCAATGGAACAGAACAGAGCCCTCGGAAATAACGCCGCATATCTACAACTATCTGATCTTTGACAAACCTGAGAAAAACAAGCAATGGGGAAAGGATTCCCTATTTAATAAATGGTGCTGGGAAAACTGGCTAGCCATATGTAGAAAGCTGAAACTGGATCCCTTGCTTACACCTCATACAAAAATTAATTCAAGATGGATTAAAGACTTAAATGTTAGACCTAAAACCATAAAAACCCTAGAAGAAAACCTAGGGATTACCATTCAGGACATAGGCATGGGCAAGGACTTCATGTCTAAAACACCAAAAGCAATGGCAACAAAAGCCAAAATTGACAAACGGGATCTAATTAAACTCAAGAGCTTCTGCACAGCAAAAGAAACTACCATCAGAGTGAACAGGCAACCTACAAAACGGGAGAAAATTTTCGCAACCTACTCATCTGACAAAGGGCTACTATCCAGAATCTACAATGAACTCGAACAAATTTACAAGAAAAAAACAAACAACCCCATCAAAAAGTGGGCAAAGGATATGAACACACATTTCTCAAAAGAAGACATTTATGCAGCCAAAACACACATGAAAAAATGCTCATCATCACTGGCCATCAGAGAAATGCAAATCAAAACCACAATCACACACCATCTCACACCAGTTAGAATGGCAATCATTAAAAAGTCAGGAAACAACAGGTGCTGGAAAGGATGTGGAGAAATAGGAACACTTTTACACTGTTGGTGGGACTGTAAACTAGTTCAACCGTTGTGGAAGTCAGTGTGGCGATTCCTCAGGGATCTAGAACTAGAAATACCATTTGACCCAGCCATCCCATTACTGGGTATATACCCAAAGGACTATAAATCATACTTCTATAAAGACACATGCACACGTATGTTTATTGCGGCACTATTCACAATAGCAAAGACTTGGAACCAACCCAAATGTCCAACAATGATAGACTGGATTAAGAAAATGTGGCACATATACACCATGGAATACTATGCAGCCATAAAAAAAGGATGAGTTCATGTCCTTTGTAGGGACATGGATGAAATTGGAAATCATCATTCTCAGTAAACTATCGCAAGGACAAAAAACCAAACACCGCATGTTCTCACTCATAGGTGGGAATTGAACAATGAGAACACATGGACACAGGAAGGGGAACATCACACTCTGGGGACTGTTGTGGGGTGGGGGGACGGGGGAGGGATAGCATTAGGAGATATACCTAATGCTAAATGACGAGTTAATGGGTGCAGCACACCAGCATGGCACATGTATACATATGTAACGAACCTGCACATTGTGCACATGTACCCTAAAAGCTTAAAGTATAACAATAATTTTAAAAAAGAAAAAAAATGCTTCCCCCAAACACGAGGTGATTCATTGAGATGGTGACATTCTTACTCTCTCAAGAATTTGAACTAAAAATATACAAAGGACATACTACTGTCAATGGATCAGAAGGAGAAAGATAAGCAAACAGAGGCTGAATAAAACCCCAGCTTACTCACATTCAATGCACAGGACAAGAATGAACTCAGTTAATTCCTGCTGCTGAGAAACTAACAATTTCATTTATCCCCTAGAGATGCCTCTTCCAACACCAAACAGCCTTCCAGGTCCCAAACTATTCCCAGATCCTTAAGGTTTAACTGTAAGAGTAGTCCAGAGATTCCTTTTACTCTTATCGCAACAGTTACCATTACAATAAACCAGAACAATAAGTGCAACTGGGCAAGATTCAAGTCATGATTTTCATTTCTATTGACCTTTCCATTGTGGAAATGTACAGAGTTTCTGTTACTCCCTGATACACTTCAGTTCCCTCCATGAAATTAAATTCCTCCATTTACTTTTTACTACCTGTATTTCAATTCTATTTATTATTATTTGTTGTTGCTGCTTTACTTTTTTTGTTATTTTTGCTTTGGTTCCTAGGATGAAGTGATGTAAGGAACAACTGACTTTTCTTAAGTTTTGGCCTTGAGAGTAAGAGCAGTGAAAGAAGGATGGGAGAGGTAGTGGGCAGAGAGATGAAAGTACTTACAGGATCTGAACAACGTTTGTGGACCAGGCTTCACCAGCCCTATTAGCATCCTCTCGGGGTTTTTCAAGGGATTTGGAGAGCACAGTCATGATAATAACCACCACCATGTGCTCAGCCAGGCTTAGCCCAGTCACAGCCATCCTAGGGGACAGAATCACCTCCTCTTATCTTATAAATAGATGTTATATGCTATAGCTCTATATGTTACAGATCTGAATATACTCCAGCAAATAAAATGGACATATTTCTAGTTAGGGAAGTCTTTTCTGAAAAGAAATAACCAAGAAAAATTACTAAAATCCAGTGGGAGGAGGAGAGGATTCAGTCTACTAGAGAATAATTTGAAGATAAATTTCAATCAACAAACATTTGTTAACTCTGTGTGTAAAGCTTTGCAACACATTGTGTTGTCAATAGGCATAGCCCCAGCCCTTAAGGAACATATGGTCTGTTGGAAGAGAAAGCCGAGTAAATAAGTGATTGCAGTAGAGTGTGACACATTTTATAATAGAGATATGTACAATGCATTATGTGAGCACAGAAGCGTAAATAAAAATTTCTGTGAGACATAGGAAAAAGGAGCCTAGAATAATCACATTTTAAGCTGGAACATGATATGAGTTTGCTAGGCTGACAATTTATTCAGATAAACAGCATGAACAAAGGCATGTAGATGCTGAGATATAAATGGTGTTCAGGGAATGAAAAGTGGCCAGTGGTGGCCAGAGTATGGGGTAAAAAGAGCAATGGCAGGAGAAGAGGCTGGCAGGGAGGAGTGTCCATGAAGGACCTCAAATGCCTTGCTAAGGACAATAGATCTTATCCTGCAGACAGCAGAAAGACACCTAAGGTTTTTTAACCAAAGGAGAACAAGATCAGGCCTGCAGTTTTGAAAGCATTCTTGAATGAAAGACAGAAGATGGAAGAATGAAGACCAGATAAACAGGTATTGGAAAAAGCCAATGAGAAATAAGGGGGAATCTATATTAAAGAAGAAGAAGAAAGTGAGGGAAGGGGGAAGGCGGGGAGATGCTAGAGAGAGTTCAGAAATAAAATTGAAGGATGAAAGACAAGTAGATTTAACTAGAAGATAAACTCTTTAAATTGAAAGACAGCAAAGTTTCAGATTGCAAAAAGGACCATGTAGTAATTTCAGAAGCAGAACATAAATCACACAATTTGATAATATAGTAGAACAGAGCAAGTCACTATTGCCAAATGGATGAATTCTTTTTCTGCTTTGCAGATTGTCCATCCTTGCTTAATCATAGTCAACTGGGCAGAAAATCTTTCTGTGAAATAACAATATAATCAGAAGTGTTAATTACATACCTCATTTTCTCCACTGTTAGCACTACTCTTTCATTGAGTCTTTCTAAACACATTGGTTACTTAACAATATGGTTAAGCAAACATCCCTCACACCAGCAGATATGCATTCATTTATCATTCGACAAGTATTTACTGAGCACCTACTATGTGCCAGGAATTATGCTAGGTCCTAGATATCTAGTGGTGAACTAGACAATTGAGATTCCTTCCCTGACTGAGATTTCACTGTAATGAAAGTGAGAAGCAATTTAAGTAGCATTTTCAATACAGTGTGTTAAAGTGCAGTAAAGGGAAGTATTTCCTTTATGGTCTAGAGTAGTACCTGAGAGAGCGCATTTCTAAAAATCCCCAGGTAACATTGATGTTTCTAGTCTAGGGACCACACGTTGAATGGCATAGATTCCCATAACCCAGTGTTAGTCATTGTCACTCAAAGTCATTTGAAGAGAAATTGGCAGGAGAATGAAATCTGCATTTCCTGCATATCATGATTTCAGCAATAGCAATTAAGAACAGAGAAAGAATGAACAAGCAAATACAGGCATACTTGCAGGACTCTGATGGAACTACAGCAGAAAATCCAACTGACCTTTGAGCAAGTTGGTTCAGAAAGACAATGGAGATGAGTGTCCACATTTGGGACCTCAAGCAGACATGTAGAACCGGAGCTATGAAAGTAGAAAACAAGGTCCAGGACAGAGTTCTCATTGCATCACTCATTTTGCCAATAGCCCAGTGCAGAGGGATTAGCATTTAATACCTGACCTAAAATTAAGTTATAATAATACTGTTTAAATAATCTGCTATGTGCATTTATGCTTCAAATTAAATATTTTGTAAATGTCTTTCATCCTATGGGTTCATATGTTTTCAACTAATTATTTTGTTGTCCTAATAAAATTTCTGGATCTTAAACATCCTTTTCAGGCAAGATTAAAGAGAGTACCTGAGCTAGGAGAATTTAGCTGACTGGGATTCTGAGACCATCTACCTTGTCTTTTAAAGCAATTAAAAGGCCAAGAGAAGCAGAAAGGAAATGGGAAAGAGAGGAATCAGCTCCTGTTTATTTAGTTAGCCTCTGCCACACCTGAATTATAGGATACTGCAAATCCAGAGTCCTAACAGCTGCAACAGCAAGACACAAAAACATAAAACAAGCAATAAAGAAACATCAATAAAAGACCCTTTCCCAACAAAATGTTCTTTACTTTGCATTTAATACAATATAATCTAAAATGTGTGCTTAAATTTCAGGATGTGGGTCTATACCATTAACACAAGATATTTAAATGTGCACCTAAGTCAGCATCTGAAAAATGGCTCACCTAGCTTCCAGAGTTCCACCTGACTATATTCTGTGAGCTTTACACCTTGTTGCCCTTCAGGAAGCTAGAATTTTCAGGCCTATGTGTCCTGATAAAAGCCTCAATACAGAGAGTCATCCCAGGTGAGGAGGCACATCACACCTCCTCATTTTGAGGATGGGCCCTACACTATCAAGAAAAGCCAGGAATCATAGTTTTGCTTTCCTTGGCTCTTGTTATATTGACAATCAAAAACTACCTTACAGGGTATTTCTGAAGTTCAACCCTTAACACGGTTATACTCTTTGGGCCTTTCCTACACTTGTTCTTGCTTGCATTCAGCCAGGACTGGAGGCCAGTAAAGGAATTAAATAAGTGAAATTTGTTTTCTGTGCTCTTTACGCTTCTGATAACCATCAGACACCAGGGTCCTCCTGTTGCTCCCAGCTGCCCACAGACCTCTGTAGCACCCACACTGGACCAATAGCCCATGCTCAGAAAACATTTTCTTCCTTTGGAAACAGCTCCGACAACAGCTTAGGAAATTTCCCCCCATCCCCATTTCATATGGCTCCAAGGAGGCTTTCCATCACAGAATGCCACTCCCAGCAAGGAGTGGGCACGTCACCAAGGTCTGGTCAATCCGGGTCCTTTCCTGGGATTATGGATGGTGCCTAAGAATTATTAAAATGGGAGCCCAGAGCTGCCAGTGGCCATATTCTCTATTTGAAGGCACCAAAGCTAACGAGACCAACACAGAGACAGAAGATAAAATCAGAGTTGGAGATACAGAGGAAGCCATAGCATTTTTGCTAATGAGAAATCAGAACAGTTAATTCCAGCACTAACTCTTATGATTCTTGAATATATATGCAATAATAATCATAGTTTACTAGGTTACTTCTCTCAAGTAATATATTTGAAATTAACTTGAGACACTCTGGTAGACTGAAAAGAATGCTGAATATGCTGTTAAGACAACCTATGTTTAAATTTCAATTCCAAAATTATTAGCTGAATGGTATCAGGAAAGTTTCTTCATCTATAAAATACGGGTAAAAATACTTCCCAGATTGTTGTGAGAGTTAAATTATGTAATACTCAAAAAGTGCTTTCATTAACTATAAAGCCAGAGAGCAAAATAGAAAGACAGAAAAAGAGATTGAAGGGGATGGGAATTAAAGTCAGAAAATCTTTAAAATTGCCTAAGATAATGCAATGATATTACAAGGATTCTAATTTGATAAATAATGCTAAGAAGTCAGACATTTGATGTCTATCCGGAAACTGCCCAGCACTTTTAATCCAAGTTCTGATTTGATCTCAGAGCCCTCCAGTGTTTGATACATGATGCATCTAAATCCTCCTGTTTTCAGTGCTGTTCCCAGAAAAACAAATTAAAAATTATTGTCATATTATACTGAAACTAGACCTTGGAGAGCGTATATTCAATTCCCACATTTATGAGATGAGGAAACAGAGGCACCAAGGGGCTATATATACAAACAGTATTTCAGAAGCCGAAATCATACTATTTATTTTGAAATTTCACCCTTTATATTTTTCCTGAGTGTCAAAATTCAGCAATTACCATTTTGATATAAATAAGATCCACTCTTATTTAAAATGTATAATTAAGGTATATCTATACTGATCGGGACCAAATTATCACTCAGTAATGTAAACATGATGCTTTAAATATACATTTACATCTTGGAATTATTTTAGAACAGATGCTTTGGCAATTAAAATGCAAGTATTTTTTCATCAAAGCCTGTACTTATGACAATTACTTGATGCCCCCTACTGGCCATAACATTATCTTCCAGTGTACATATGAATTCTTTCTGCATGACCTTCTAATCTGCTTCATAATATGCCTGAACACTAGGAAGGCTGACTTGGGGATTAAAATAAGTAAATAAAGGACTACACAAAATACAAAAATGCATCAAAAACATTAAGCCAATAATATAAACCCAAAACAAATCATTACTGGGTAAATTTTCAAATCATTACTGGGTAAACCAGTTTCACTTAATATTTAATTTATGAAACATAATAATCATGAAATGAATTTTGTTCTTATTTTTAAATTTTCCGATTGCATCAGACTCTATAAGAATGGTCTATTGAGAAGTGCAGGCAACATAAAAATATGAGTAAATGCCCTAACCAGTCAGATAACTTTAAGACCCAAGTGAACTTAACTAAAATACATTCCTAGTTCCCATACAATTTTATACACAGACGTACACATGCACACACACTGAACACCCTGCATGGCATAAACATCATATTTTGACCCAAAGAAAAATCACGACCCCTACAATAAACCAAATTATGTTTAGCCTAATGCTATAACCAATTAAATCCCTGATAGCCCTCCATGACCGACTCCCACCACCACCAACACATCATCTCTTGAGCCCCTGCATTTCCCAGCCTCTCATAGACAAGTTTATCAAAACATTCCCCATATGAAGACTCACCAGGCCCTACTTCCCAAACAACCACTTTTGAGACCCAACATCTACTCATGTTGCACACCCTAAAGGGCGCTCCTGAGCAATCTTTGCTGCCAGTCAGATCTGAGACCTTATGCTCCCTGTATCACACCTCTTCCTGTCCCCGAGGACCCTAGCTCCTAGTCCCAGAGTTCTCTTTTGATTTCTGCACCCCCCACCATTTTTCTACCTGTCCCTCATATCCCAGCCCAATGGCTGTATTCATTTCTAGGGCTACCATAACAAAATGCCATGGTGTGGTGGCTTGAATGATGGAAAGGTATTTCCTCACAATCCTGGAGGCCAGAAGTTCAAGATCAGGATGTCAGCAGGTTTGGTTTCTCCCAAAGCCTCTCTCCTTGGCTTACAGATGGCTTCTGTCTCACTGCATCTTCATATGGTCTTTCCTCTGTGCACATACAACTCTGGTGTCTCCCTGTGTGTCCAAATTTCCTCTTCCTGTAGGGACACCAGTCAGATCAGATAGGGCCCACCCTACCAGCCTCATTTAACTTAATCACCTCTTTAAGGGCCTTTTCTCCAAATTCAGTCACTTTCTGAGGTGTGAGGCCTTATGGTTTTAACACATGAATTTGGAGATGCGGGGGCCACAGTGTAGCTCATAATACCAATAGACACCTAATAACAGGCCCATGGTGTAGAACCTCGTGTCCATGTGGTAAGTGTGGAGCCCCTTCCCCACTGCCCTGCCCATAGATTGAGTGCCTCCTATCTGGGATGAAAGCTGAAGTTGGTTGGTTGGTTTTAGAGACAGGGTCTCGCTCTGTCACCCATGCTGGAGTGCAGTGGCATGATCATAGTTTACTGTAGTCTCAAACACCTAGACTCAGGTGATCCTCCCACCTCAGCCCCCTGAGTAGCTGGGACTACAGGCACACGCCACCTCGCCTGGCTAATTTTTTTTTCTAGAGACAGGGTCTCACTATATTGCTCAGACTGGTCCAAATTCCTGGCATCAAACGATCCTCCCATCTTAGGCTCCCAAGGTGCTAGAATTACAGGCATGAGCCACCATGCCTGGTTGAAAGCTGACATTCTGATTGTTGCTTGGCTGTATTCAAAGTTTCTCCTTCCCCAAATGCAGAATCTTTTCAGCCTGGAAAATGTCCCCACAGTTAATGTAGACCATTAACTATATCCATTCCTCTGGTCTACTGGATGTGTCTCAGACTGAATCACAGGTTGGTTCATCTACCTCACCTATACCATGTTGACAAAATATTACCACTAATTATAATAACGGTGTTAAAACCTTTATTGAGTTCTAACCACGTCCCTGACACTTTGACAAGCACTTCTCATGCATAATCCTCACTATAATCCTGTAAATTTTATGCATAATAGATGATCAATAATTATATGAAGAAATTAATGAATGAATGCTATCATTGTGCTTATTTTATAGTTGAGGATATATAGACTCATAGAAACTAAGTAGCTTGCTCATGGTCTTGTAGCCAGTAAATGGCAGAGCTGGTTCTCTTCACCATGCCTCATGCACTGCCATGCCTTGTGCACATCCCCAGAGTTGCAGCAGCCAAGCCATCTAGTGCCTTGTCTCCTTAGGACTCAATCTTGAATATTAGCTCATGGTTCAAAGATACAGGACAAGTAAAAATTGTTCTATGACATTCAAAATCAAAACTCAAGTGCTAGGCAGACACACTTACACAGACGGGTTAAGAGATATATTTAAGATTGAAAGCATTTTATTGCTTTGGCAGTTTTAAAACATAGCTCTAAACTATATGATACTACTCCCATCTTGAGGTGAGAGCTATGTCTCTTTTCTTTGACTCTAGATGAGTTTATGATTGACTAGACCAATAAAATAAAATAAAATTATACTTTGACATCTGAGGCTAGGTCAGAAAAGACCATCAATTTTCCATCTGGTCTTTGAATGCTTGCTCTGGAAGAAGCCACCACCATGTAAGTTGACCTACCCTGAGACCACCATCCTGGAGAGCCCAGGTGTAAATGCTCTGATTGACAGCTCCAAGTGAGTTCCCAGCTGACAGCCAGCATCTACTTCCATGGGAATAAGCCATCTTGTAAGCCAAAGTGAGCCTTCAGAGGACTGCAGACCTAACTGACATCTCATAGCAAATGTGTGAGGCATCCTGAGCAAAAACTGCATACCCAAACTCTTCTTGATTGCTAATAATTTTGTGGGCAAATAAATGGTAGTTGTGAGCCAGTACATTTTGGAGTAATTTCTTATGCAGCAATAGTAATCAGAGTATTCCACCACCAAATATTTATTTTTCTTGTTACCCTAAGCTCCTGAACAGTATCCTAAACACCAGAGAACCCTAACAATCATATCCAACAGTGCTTTGGATGTTTGTTAGATAAGTTTCCAACAAAGGCACATAGAAAACAAAAAATTCATGAAACTGAAACAGAAGTACATAGACACATTTCTGAAAATTTAGGTTGATTGATTTTTACTTTTTAAAAAGCAATAAATAAAATATTGTTTGGAATGAACACACGGAAAGCCTAAATGGACTCAGGGCAAATGCACTCCAGAAAAACATGGAAGAGAGCCCTTATCCGCAGACCATTGTCATTTTTCAGACTATATGGATGATTTAAAGATGTCTTGATCAGCTGTCTCTGTATTTCCCTGATGTCAAATTCTACTGTGGAGAATTCTCCTGAGGTACCTAGTCCCCTACACTTTAAATAGAGTACCCACCCACGTATCCCAAAGCTTCTGTCCCTACTAGGGTGCTACCCACGAGGAGGACACAAGACTCTAACACTCATGAAAACAATCATCTCTATACCCTCTGCCTCAGGAAATTCAATGCCTAAAGGTTAGAATACATGCCACTTCTCCTCAAGGCAAAAGTTTCCACCCCTCATCCAGAATAATCTGTCCTCATTGACTTGAAAGTCCTCAGCCTTTGAAACTTAAAACCTCTCTCAGATTGTGCTTTCCAGGTATTAGTGTTTTTGGAAATTTCTTCATTAATCTCTGGCCCACACAGACAGATGCATATACACAGCCCACAATTGTTATTGTTTATTTTTCCTGATAGTATAGAAATTCCAAAGTTTAAAAATACAACTAGTCACCAATAATAGTGAGCACACTCAGTGCTCAGATCTTGGTTCCTAACACCATCCTCCAATAAAAGGAACTGGGGTGCCTTTAAGAAATGGCTGGTTCTAGGGCTGGGGCAGGGAATATATAAAAAGAGTCTGAAGCACCTTGCAGTTCCAGAAAACAAAATGTGCCAAAAAAACACAATGATAGGTGTATGTCAGTGGGATACTAGAGCTGCCAATGGCCAAACCTAGACCAGTTTAAGCAACAAAGAAAATAACATAGTATTGGATTATAGCCAAAGTATGAAATAACTATCATGAGTCCATAATTATATAAATAAATAATTAAATAAATAAATGGGATAAATAGAAAAATCTCCGATCAAGGTCTCCAAATAATGTAGATACTGCCCCTTCAAGAAGGCTCCCGCTTCTTTAGTGTGGGCTGTGAAAAATGACTTTCTTCCAAAAAGTACAATGCAGAAAGGGAGGAAATTTTGGCTTTTGTTGCCATTGCTTTTGGTGTTTTAGACATGAAGTCCTTGCCCATGCCTATGTCCTGAATGGTATTGCCTAGGTTTTCTTCTAGGGTTTTTATGGTTTTAGGTCTAACATTTAAGTCTTTAATCCATCTTGAACTAAATTTTGTATAAGGTGTAAGGAAGGGATCCAGTTTCAGCTTTCTACATATGGCTAGCCAGTTTTCCCAGCACCATTTATTAAATAGGGAATCCTTTCTCCATTTCTTGTTTTTGTCAGGTTTGTCAAAGATCAGATGGTTGTAGATGTGTGGTATTATTTCTGAGGGCTCTGTTCTGTTCCATTGTTTTGGTACCAGTACAATGCTGTTTTGGTTACTGTAGCCTTGTAGTATAGTTTGAAGTCGGGTAACATGATCCTCCAACTTTGTTCTTTTGGCTTAGGATTGTCTTGGCAATGTGGGCTCTTTTTTGGTTCCATATGAACTTCAGAGTAATTTTTTCCAATTCTGTGAAGAAAGTCATTGGTAGCTTGATGGGGATGGCATTGAATCTATAAATTACCTTGGGCAGTATGGCCATTTTCATGATATTGATTCTTCCTATCCATGAGCGTGGAATGTTCTTCCATTTGTTTGTATCCTCTCTTATTTCACTGAGCAGTGGTTTGTAGTTCTCCTTGAAGAGGTCCTTCACATCCCTTGTAAGTTGGATTCCTAGGTATTTTATTCTCTTTGAAGCAATTTCAAATGGGAGTTCACGCGTGATTTGGCTCTCCATTTGTCTGTTATTGGCGTATAAGAATGCTTGTGATTTTTGTACATTGATTTTGTATCCTGAGACTTTGCTGAAGTTGCTTATCAGCTTAAGGAGGTTTTGGGCTGAGACGATGGAGTTTTCTAAATATACAATCATGTCATCTGCAAACAGGGACAATTTGACTTCCTCTTTTCCTAATTGAATACCCTTTATTTCTTTCTCCTGCCTGATTGCCCTGGCCAGAACTTCCAACACTATGTTGAATAGGAGTGGTGAGAGAGGGCATCCCTGTCTTGTGCCAGGTTTCAAAGGGAATGCTTCCAGTTTTTGCCCATTCAGTATGATATTGGCTGTGGGTTTGTCATAAATAGCTCTTATTATTTATTGAGGGTTTTTAGCATGAAAGGATGTTGAATTTTGTCAAAGGCCTTTTCTGCACCTATTGAGATAATCATGTGGCTTTTGTCGTTGGTTCTGTTTATATGATGGATTACGTTTATTGATTTGCGTATGTTGAACCAGCATACGCAAACCAGTATGTTCATCCCAGAGATGAAGCCCACTTGATCATGGTGGATAAGCTTTTTGATGTGCTGCTGGATTCGGTGGATTTTTGCACTGATGTTCATCAGCAATATTGGTCTAAAATTCTCTTTTTTTGTTGTGTCTCTGCCAGACTTTGGTATCAGGATGATGCTGGCCTCATAAAATTAGTTAGGGAGGAATCCCTCTTTTTCTATGGAGTGGAATAGTTTCAGAAGGAATGGTACCAGCTCCTCCTTGTACCTCTGGTAGAATTCAGCTGTGAATCCGTCTGCTCCTGGACTTTTTTTGGTTGGTAGGCTATTAATTATTGCCTCAATTTCAGAGCCTGTTATTGGTCTATTCAGGGATTCAACTTCTTTCTAGTTTAGTCTTGGGAGGGTGTATGTGTCCAGGAATTTATCCATTTCTTCTAGATTTTCTAGTTTATTCGTGTAGTGGTGTTTATAGTATTCTCTGACGGTAGTTTGTATTTCTGTGGGATTGGTGATGATATCCCCTTTATCATTTTTTATTGCGTCTATTTGATTCTTCTCTCTTTTCTTCTTTATTAGTCTTGGTAGCGGTCTATCAATTTTGCTGATCTTTTCAAAAAACCGGCTTCTGGATTAATTGATTTTTTGAAGGGTTTCTTGTGTCTCTGTCTCCTTCAGTTCTGCTATCATCTTAGTTATTTCTTGCCTGCTGCTAGCTTTTGAATGTATTTGCTCTTGCTTCTCTAGTTCTTTTAATTGTGATGTTAGGATGTCAATTTTAGATCTTTCCTGCTTTCTCTTGTGGGCATTTAGTGCTATGAATTTCCCTCCACACACTGCTTTAAATGTGTCCCAGAGATTCTGGTATGTTGTGTCTTTGTTCTTGTTGGTTTCAAAGAACATCTTTATTTGTGCCTTCATTTCGTTATGTACCCAGTAGTCATTCAGGAGCAGGTTGTTCAGTTTCCATATAGTTGAGTAGCTTTGAGTGAGTTTCTTAATCCTGAGTTCTAGTTTGAATGCACTGTGGTCTGAGAGACAGTTTGTTATAATTTCTGTTCTTTTACATTTGCTGAGAAGTGCTTTACTTACAACTATGTGGTCAATTTTGGAATAAGTGTGATGTGGTGCTGAGAAGAATGTATATTCTGTTGATTTGGGGTGGAGATATCTATTAGGTCTGCTTGGTGCAGAGCTGAGTTCAATTCCTGGATATCCTTGTTAACTTTCTGTCTTATTGATCTGTCTAATGTTGACAGTGGGGTGTTAAAGTCTCCCATTATTATTGTGTGGGAGTCTAAGTCTCTTTGTAGATCTCTAAGGACTTGCTTTATGAATCTGGGTGCTCCTGTATTGGGTGCATATATATTTAAGATAGTTAGCTCTTCTTGTTGAATTGATCCCTTTACCATTATGTAATGGCTTTCTTTGTCTCTTTTGATCTTTGTTGTTTTAAAGTCTGTTTTATCAGAGACTAGGATTGCAACCCCTGCCTTTTTTTGTTTTCCATTTGCTTGATAGATCTTCATCCATCCCTTTATTTTGAACCTATGTGTGTCTCTGCATGTGAGATGGATCTCCTGAATACAGCACACTGATGGGTCTTGACTCTTTATCCAATTTGCCACTCTGTGTCTTTTAATTGGAGCATTTAGCCCATTTACATTTAAAGTTAATATTGTTATGTGTGAATTTGATCCTGTCATTATGATGTTAGCTGGTTATTTTGCCCATTAGTTGATGCAGTTTCTTCCTAGCCTTGATGGTCTTTACAATTTGGGATGTTTTTGCAGTGGCTGGTACTAGTTGTTCCTTTCCATGTTTAGTGCTTCCTTCAGGAGCTCTTGTAGGGAAGGCCTGGTGGTGACAAAATCTCTCAGCATTTGCTTGTCTGTAAAGGATTTTATTTCTCCTTCACTTATGAAGCTTAGTTCTGCTGGATATGAAATACTGGGTTGAAAATTCTTTTCTTTCAGAATGTTAAATATTGGCCCCCACTCTCTTCTGGCTTGTAGAGTTTCTGCCAAGAGATCAGCTGTTAGTCTGATGGGCTTCCCTTTGTGGGTAACCCAACCTTTCTCTCTGGCTGCCCTTAACATTTTTTCCTTCATTTCAACCTTGGTGAATCTGACAATTATGTGTCTTGGAGTTGCTCTTCTTGAGGAGTATCATTGTGGCATTTTCTGTATTTCCTGAATTTGAATATTGGCCTGCCTTGCTGGGTTGGGGAAGTTCTCCTGGATAATATCCTGCAGAGTGTTTTCCAACTTGGTTCCATTCTCCCCGTCACTTTCAGTTACACCAATCAGATGTAGATTTGGTCTTTTCACATAGTTCCATATTTCTTGGAGGCTTTGTTTGTTTCTTTTTACTCTTTTTTCTCTAAACTTCTCTTCTTGCTTCATTTCATTCATTTGATCTTCAATCACTGATACCCTTTCTTCCAGTTGATCAAATCGGCTACTGAAGCTTGTGCATTTGTCACGTAGTTCTCGTGCCATGGTTTTCAGCTCCATCAGGTCATTTAAGGACTTCTCTACACTGGTTATTCTAGTTAGCCATTCATCTAATCTTTTTTCAAGGTTGTTAGCTTCTTTGCATTGGGTTCGAACTTCCTCCATTAGCTCGGAGTAGTTTGATCATCTGAAGCCTTCTTCTCTCAACTCGTCAAAGTCTTTCTCCATCCAGCTTTGTTCCTTTGCTGGTGAGGAGCTGTGTTCCTTTGGAGAGGGACAGGTGCTCTGATTTTTAGAATTTTCAGCTTTTCTGCTCTGTTTTTTCCCATCTTTGTGGTTTTATCTACCTTTGGTCTTTGATGATGGTGATGTACAGATGGGGTTTTGGTGTGGATATCCTTTCGGTTTGTTAGTTTTCCTTCTAAAAGTCAGGACCCTCAGCTGCAAGTCTGTTGGAGTTTGCTGGAGGTCCACTCCAGACCCTGTTTGCCTGGATATCAGCAGCAGAGGCTGCAGAACAGCAAATATTGCTGAACAGCAAATATTGCTGCCTGATCGTTCCTCTGGAAGCTTCGTCTCAGAGGGGTACCCAGCCATGTGAGGTGTCAGTCTTCCCCTACTGGGGGGTGCCTCCCAGTTAAGGTATTCAGGGGTCAGGGACCCACTTGAGGAGGCAGTCTGTCCATTCTCAGATCTCAAACATCCTGCTGGGAGGACCACTACTCTCTTCAAAGCTGTCAGACAGGGACATTTAAGTCTGCAGAGGTTTCTGCTACCTTTTGTTCAGCTATGCCCTGTCCCCAGAGGTGGAGTCTACAAAGGCATGCAGGCCTCCTTGAGCTGCAGTGGGCTCCACTCAGTTCGAGCTTCCCAGTTGCTTTGTTTACCTACTCAAGCCTCAGCAATGGCGGGCACCCCTCCCCCAGCCTCACTGCAGCCTTGCAGTTCGATCTCAGACTGCTGTGCTAGCAATGAGCGAGGCTCCATGGGTGTGGGACCCCCCGAGTCAGGCATGGGATATAATCTCCTGGTATGCCGTTTACTAACACCATTGGAAAAGGGCAGTATTAGGGTGGGAGTGACCCGATTTTCCAGGTGCCATCTGTCACTGCTTCCCTTGGCTAGGAAAGGGAATTCCCTGACCCCTTGCACTTCCCAGGTGAGGCAATGCCTCACCCTGCTTCGGGTCACACTCAATGGGCTGCACCCACTGTTCTGCCCCCACTGTCTGACAAGCCCCAGTGAGATGAACCCGGTACCTCAGTTGGAAATGCAGAAATCACCCATCTTCTGCGTTGCTCACGCTGGGAGCTGTAGACTGGAGCTGTTCCTATTCGGCCATCTTGGAACTGCCCCCTAAATGCTGTACTATTGATGTGAACACTTTGCTAAGTTATACTCTCTAATATGTTTCCTGTAGTTTGTCATTTCATATGCATACCCTATAAAGAGCTCATATAATAAAATAGATGCCTAAGATAGCATTCGGTGTGTTTATTATCTGTGCTTAACTGTCTGCAGTATCTCACATTGCAATGCTTACAATTATAAAACATATTGTCCTGTTATGCTTTACTACCTTGATTGTAAGTTATTGATGACATATTTACATTTCATTTTTATTAATTCTATGAGATTTATTTCCTCTTCGCAATTCCAATTATTCTTCTTACAATTGAATATTAAATGGTACATTTCCTAATCTAATCTAGTTTCAGCAGAAACTAACAGATAACAGGTATCTCTACATTTTAGAGAGGCGCCAAATACAGGACTGGCTAAAAAGCATCCAAAAAATCAAGATTACAATACAAGCCTTCGCACATCACCAGGATATAGGAGAGAAAGCTAAGAAATGACTTAAAGTTATTGGTGAGTCCTTCAAACAGAATTGTCAGAGTGTCAGGCATTCCAACCCCATACTCCACTCTGATTAGATAAATGCCTTCCCCTACCACTAGCTCAAGGACAGGACTTTCAGAGGAATGCTCAGAGAGAAAGGTGGTGTTTTCTAGGAGGATAAAAGGTGAACAATGAGGAAGAGAACCCCCAACTGAACATGTACTGAGCTGCAGGCTTATGTTACTCTATCCTGGCACAGCCATGAGAGAAAGTTTAACCTGCATCCTCCAGAATTGGAGAGTAGGTACTGGGGCCTACCTTTTATCTAGAAATTCTTAAAATAAGAAGCTGCCTGGAATGGCTTTAGGAGCCAGGAGATAAACCTGGGATGTGAGAAAGCTGCACTTGCACCCATTAGAGGAAGAATGCTTCCAAAGGCCTGGGGTGAGTATGGCAGCAGGTAGTCAGGCTTGAGTGACCTCTAAGGGCCCTTACCCCAGAGGACTACCTGGAGAGATATGGTGAGCCCAGCAGAAAGAGACTGCATAGTGTAGACTAGAAGGGACATCAGAAGCCATTAGCCAGGGAATGCATCACCAACTTCAGGGAAATGTTGAAGGCTTTGGTAAGGGAAAGGAAGCTGCTGTTTCTTAAAAGTCCATAAAATGCTCCATGAGAGAAAGAAACAGCATTTGGGCATGAGCCACACAGAGAGCACCAATTCCAGATTACAAGCCTACCAGCCAATGCAGAATTGCTTCTGCTAGCAATGACCAGAACTGATGTTGAAACTACAGCAACTATCCTACTAAAAGATATTTTTAACTTGAAAACAAAACATCTTAATGGGTTCTGTTTGAATTGATAGATTTTTTTCTATGACAACAAGGTTAGAAACAGGTAGCATTTTGGAAGAAAGGGAGGGAGGAAGGAAGGGAATATTATTGTTATTATTGCACATCCTGTGGCAAAAAATAGTGTCTGGCAGACCAGCTTTAATTTTAGAGTCACACTAATTGATATTTAAGAGAATGCAAAACCTAAAAGAGTCCTAGAAAACCTAAGTCAAAATCATATTGATTCTGCCTGGAAACCAACTATTATATAAATACACATTGCAACACAGAATTATTCAGGAGAAAGAGCTTGTTGGCATAGCGTTAAATAATGCTCAGCAACCAAATGACAATCTACTCACTACACAAATACATGTGTCAGTCCCTGCTATTGTGAAGAGTTTGGTCACTCACAAACTTCAATTAGAGTTCAGAATCAATGCTCTGTATTAAGAAACACGACTACTCTTATCAGCACAAGAGTGTAGATTTCCTTAGGAAATTGTCTCCCAAATTTCTCATCCATTACCACAATTTATAATAGTCCTTGCCAAAGTATTGCCAAGAAACTCTTCCCTAAAATTTGAGAACGGCATGTACACCATGATGACAAAAGTCAAGATCTGAGACCTCACACTTTTAAAAGTAATTTTATTATAAATTTTAAAGTTATTATTAAAATTTTATCAGAAATTCTGAAGTAATTTTCTTAGCAATTTTATTAGAAAACCCTAGATACTTCCCATGTGTAGAACTTAGTTATAGACAACAAGGCAAATTAGGCAGCTCTAAGCCACAGCCCAAATGACCTAATGTCTTTCATTTTGAAGGTTACTATCTGAATGAGCATGCTCAGGTTGCCATTGCAAAATACCACAGACAGCCTGGATTAAACTACAGAAATTTATTTTCTCATAGTTCTGGAGGCTAGAAGTTCAAGATCAAGGTAGTGGCAAATTCTGTTTCTGGTGAGGTCTCTCTTTCTGGCTTGTAGATGGCCACCTCCCAAGTCCTCACACAACCTTTCCTTTGTGCTTGGGTGGAGGGGGAGAGAGCTTTCTGGTGTCTCCTTCCCTTCTTATAAGGACATCACTCCAATTGGATTAGAGCCTCATGCTTATAACCTCATTTAACCTTAATTACCTCCCTAAAATCCCCATCTCCTAAATGCAGTCACATTGGGGCTTAGGGCTTTGACATATGATTTGAAAGGATTATATTTTAGTCCATAATACTAACTTTTATAGAATAACAGAACCCTGATTAGTGTAAGAATGGCCAGAATAAAATACATAGTTTAATTCTCTTCTCTAGCTCTAAGTTCTTCTAAGTTCTCTGAGTTCTAAGACACCTTTCTTCAAAATAATGTATCATTTATTCAGATGCCATTAATTTGATATTGGTGTTATCCCAAATGGAGAATCTGAACCTTCCACCTGTACCATATACCCAAAAGGAATAATTGCAAGCATTACCATGAGTGCAGCAGAATTCGAGTACCAAAAGGAAATAAATTTTGGCTAGGTATGGTGGCTCATGTCTGTAATCCCAGCACTTTCGGAGGCTGAGGTGGTCAGATTACTTGAGGTCAGGAGTTCAAGACCAACCTGGCCAACATGGTGAAACCTCATCTCTATTAAAAATACAAAAAAAAAAAAATTAGCTGAGCATGGTGGCAGGCACCTGTAAACCCAGCTACTCGGGAAGCTGAGGCAGGAGAATCGCTTGAATCCAGAAGGCAGGGATGGCAGTGAGCCGAGATTGCACGATTGCACTACAGCCTGGGCAACAAGAGCGAGACTCTGTCTCAAAAAAAAAGAAAAAAGAAAGAAAGAAAGAAAGAAAGAAAGAAAGAAAGAAAGAAAGAAAGAAAGAAAGAAAGAAAGAAAGAGAAAGAAAGAAAGAAAGAAAGAAGGAAAGAAAGCGAAAGAAAGAAAGAAAGAAAGTGAAAGAAAGAAAGAAAGAAAGAAAGAAAGAAAGAAAGTGAAAGAAAGAAAGAAAGAAAGAAAGAAAGAAAGAAAGAAAGAAAGAAAGAAAGAAAGAAAGGAAAGAAAAGAAAGAAAGAAAGAAAGAAAGAAAGGAAAGAAAAGAAAGAAAGAAAGAAAGAAAGAAAGAAAGGGAAGAAAGAAAGAAAGGAAGGAAGGAAGGAAGAAAAAAATAAATCAGCTGCCACCACTGGTATATAAGTAATGAGCTGGTTTCCAATTATTCTGATCTGGCCATAAGAGCAGGTTGGCAGGCTCTTCTTTCAGGCACCATTCATCCTTAACCAAATAACTAAACAAATAGTGTTCAGTCCCCAAATCTTTAAAAAAAAAAAAAAAATTCTTTTTTAACATTTTTGGGTCCCTGATGTGCACAAGTCAAACCCAAGTCTCTTTATAGAAATAAAGAGTAGAACAGAGGCCACTAGAGGTTGGGAAGGGTAGGGGGTAGGGAGGGATAAGAAAAGATTTGTTAAAGGATACAAAATTACAGCTAGATAGGAGCAATAAGTTTTAGTTTTCCATAGCACTGTAGGATAACTTAACAATAATATGTATGTTCTAAGATCTAGAAGAGAGGATATTGAATGTTTCTAACACAAAAACTGATAAATGTTTGAAATGGATATGCTAATTATCTTGATTTCATCATTATACATTGTATCAAAATGTCTCCATGTACCCCATAAATATATACAATTGTTACATGTCAATAAAAATAAATAAATAAATGTTTAAAAAAAAAAAAAACAAGATCTTCATTTGGATAGCCAAGGCCCTCCTTAATCCATCTTTATTTAAGAACTTGGTACTGGTTCCCATTACTCCCCAGTATGACACCGTGGTCACTCTTCTTTTGGTTCTGGGCATCCCATGAAAGTTTGATTCCTGGATTGCTCCTTTTGTTCTTGGTACCTCAGGACCTTGCACTTTGGAATGAATTTTAACAAAGCAGAATCTAGAAATTAGAGACTCTTCCGTGCTTAGGACTCTATCTATGATTTAGAGTCTCAATTCCTTAGTGACTTCCATTTCAAGAGTTCCCACTTCCTGTTTTACCTCAAGTCCCACCTCCTTGAAGAACTCCTATTTCTTAGCCATTTTTGTGGAATTAACTCTTCTTTCATTTCAAGATCCATGCTACCCACTCTAGCTATGCAGTACAGCTCTTATTTCTAGTACTTTTTCATCAGCAGGTCTTAAAATGAAGTATAAATTCCTACAACGGAGGTACTATTGACTTTTAAACATCAAAAGAGCTCAACACTTTGTGGAACCGTAATTCAACAAATATTTTTCTCATCAAAGTGACTTGAATTCAATTCAAATCAACCTTCCCAAATAATGTTCTCCTTCAAATCAACCTTCTCAAATAATATTAATTACTGAAGCTGGTCTGCATCTGGAAAATTATTTAAGCCTGACATCACAGTCAATTCTGGAACAACAAGTACGTGATAGTGATAAAAACAGGAGGCAGAGAAATTTTAGGCAGACAGGGGTAGGTCCCTGACAAAACCCCACCTTCAAACCAAAAAGCCTAAAATCCACAGCCCAAAGTGAGAACTTCTATGCCTATTTTCTTGCTCAAATGTTTCCTTTTCCTAAAGTACTCATGGCCCACCCTGCCCCCTATCCTGTGCCTATAAAGACCCCAGACTCAGTCAGAGAGAAGGGGTGAAGCAGCTGGACATTGGAAAGAAGTGATTTGACTTCAGAGGAATGGCTTCACGGCTTGACTTTGGAGAAGAGTCTGGCTGGAGACAGCCAGACTTGAGAGGAAGGTTACCTGCCCATCCCATCCCCTTTCCAGCTCCCTTTCCCATTGAGAGCCACTTTCAGCACTCAATAAAATCCTCCACATTTACCATCCTTCAACTCGTTTGTGTGACCTCATTTTTCTTGGACAATAGACAAGAACCCAGGAGCCATGAGTGTGGATACCCAAAAAAAAAAAAAAAGAGGTTGTCACACTGGCCCTTTACCCTAACTGGTGGAGGGCAACTGCCCCAGGTGACAAGGCAAAGGGCCCACTGAGCTGTTAACACTTAAGCTGTCCATGAATGGCAGAGCTGAAACAGCACTGTAACATGCGCTCTGGGGCTTCAGGGATCACAGGCACCCCCACCTGGATGCTGCCATGGGGCCTGCACAGAGTTTGCACCTGCTGCCACCCAAAAGTGGTTGGCTGGTTCCCGCACTCGCTCACTACAGTTCCTGCACTGATTTGCTCACACACTCCCTCCCACTAGGAGTAGACAGGGGTGGGCTGAGTAAATGAGGCATCCCTGTCCTGAGTCCCACAAAGGAGTCAAGAAAATATCCTGCATCTATCACAAGAAAGAAGCATAAAAGGAGTCTGAAAATTAGCAATTTCCTTAAAAGACATAGAAAGAATCACTAAGCAGTAGTCTAAGAGAGAGTCCTTAGAAAAGTTTTAACATAGAACAGAAAGTTCTTACTTGAAATATTAAGTAGGAAAGCAATTTGACTTTAGTTTATATACAGGGGTGCTAATTATTTAGACAAGAACAAAATTAGGTGATTTTCTTGAAACTAAATATTATTGTGTCTTGAATTTTCTGAAATACCAAAGCTAAGCTTTAGCAGAACAGACTGAGTAGGATAGGGAGGTGGGGTGATCATATTTTTTTTACAGATGAATCCTATCACTTCTGTCCTCACTCTAATATTAGGCAGTGACGAAAAATTGCCTCTTTCAGCTCTGTGAATCAACAGTTCTCAACCTTTTAGAATGCAGTATCTTATTCCAACTTGCCTTTACAACTACCATTCCACTAAAAGTCATCCATGATATAATTATATACATATTAACACATATTAGCTAAAAATACATAATTTTACTAAAACTATAGACACATAAGGATTGGGTGGATTTCACTGAATTTTCTAAGGTAACCATGTTAGAATCTAAGCAAAGGTTCTCAGTGGACCACAGAAACTTTAAGCACAGAGGGCTCATGATTCCCTCTGAACTCCATAAAGCCTGATGATCCAAATAGCATTACCAAAAGTTTTTATATAATGTGTTAATTTTAGCTGAACATACCTGTTATTTGCCACTAAGCTTATCTTTGAAACATCTCTAATATTTAAAAAAAACAGTAACATCTTTTGGGTTGTGTCAAAATTATACGACCAGGATTCCCCCACTTAATTCAATAGTTGGTCTTAATAAACCATATGCAGTAAGCTGGAAAAATAGTCACACTTGCTTCCTCTCCCTGTATCCATCATCCTCCTCGTCATGTAAGTTTCAATGCCTTCAAACTTGACTCTCAGCTTGGTCATGTGACATATTTTAACCAATGGGATGCTAGCAAACACAATGCAGGCAGAGACTTCAAAAGTACATTTGTATTGGGACGTCCCTTCTTGCTATTGTTAGGACCCCTGCCACCAGCACTACTATGTGAAGAAGCCCAACTAGCCTAAAGGATATGAAAGACATGTGGTCAGCCCTGCCACCCAAACTTAGAGCTAACCAACCCCTGGAAGCAGAGCTGACAGGTGCCAGCTGAAACCAGAAGAATCACCCAGCATGCATCTCAGTCCAAACTGCTGATGTAAAGAATTGTGAGCTAAATAAATGGCTGTTGTTTAAAACTACTACATTTTGGGGTGGTTTCTTATTCAATAAAAGCTAAAAGACATGCCATGTGAATCCAAATAATAGCCTATCATTCCCCTAGTCTCTTGACTTTAATTACTAGGATCCCTTCTTTAAATTGGTCATTTATAGAGCTTAAATTTTTTCTAAGTACAGGAGGATTATGGGATGTCAATCCGGAAATCAATTCCAAAATATAAGAGATTGTCTCATAAAATGGGAGCATGGGAATGTAATTAGTTTTTACCAGCTGGGTTTTACTAGTTTTCTGCTGTTCTAGCTCTATAATGTATTTCACATGGCTGCAATACAGGCACCAAAGTCCAGCATCTCCTACTTCCAAATTTACTTGAAATCCAGTGAAACAATGAAAGATTTCCAAACAGAACAAGAAGTTTTCTTTGGTTTTTTAAATACACCAAACATCAATGTTCATCAAGGATATTGGTCTAAAATTCTCTTTTTTGGTTGTGTCTCTGCCCAGCTTTGGTATCAGGATGATGCTGGCCTCATAAAATGAGTTAGAGAGGATTCCCTCTTTTTCTATTGATTGGAATAGTTTCAGAAGGAATGGTACCAGTTCCTCCTTGTACCTCTGGTAGAATTCAGCTGTGAATCCATCTGGTCCTGGACTCTTCTTGGTTGGTAAGCTATTGATTATTGCCACAATTTCAGAGCCTGTTATTGGTCTATTCAGAGATTCAACTTCTTCCTGGCTTAGTATTGGGAGGGTGTATGTGTCAAGGAATTTATCCATTTCTTCTAGATTTTCTAGTTTATTTGCGTAGAGGTGTTTGTAGTATTCTCTGATGGTAGTTTGTATTTCTGTGGGATCAGTGGTGATATCCCCTTTATCATTTTTTATTGCGTCTATTTGATTCTTCTCTCTTTTCTTCTTTATTAGTCTTGCTAGCGGTCTATCAATTTTGTTGATCCTTTCAAAAAACCAACTCCTGCATTCATTAATTTTTTGAAGGGTTTTTTGTGTCTCTATTTCCTTCAGTTCTGCTCTGATTTTCGTTATTTCTTGCCTTCTGCTAGCTTTTGAATGTGTTTGCTCTTGCTTTTCTAGTTCTTTTAATTGTGATGTTAGGGTGTCAATTTTGGGTCTTTCCTGCTTTCTCTCGTGGGCATTTAATGCTATAAATTTTCCTCTACACACTGCTTTGAATGTGTCCCAGAGATTCTGGTATGTTGTGTCTTTGTTCTCATTGGTTTCAAAGAACATCTTTATTTGTGCCTTCATTTCGTTATGTACCCAGTAGTCATTCAGGAGCAGGTTGTTCAGTTTCCATGTAGTTGAGCAGTTTTGAGTGAGTTTCTTAATCCTGAGTTCTAGTTTGATTGCACTGTGGTCTGAGAGACAGTTTGTTATAATTTCTGTTCTTTTACATTTGCTGAGGAAAGCTTTACTTCCAACTATGTGGTCAATTTTGGAATAGGTGTGGTGTGTGGTGCTGAAAAAAATGTATATTCTGTTGATTTGGGGTGGAGAGTTCTGTAGATTAAAAAAAAAAAATACACCAAACATGCAGCATGCCATAGCCACAAAAAGAGTATTCAAATCTCAATCCAACTCAACAGAAATATGTTGGACAGTTATTTGGGTTAATCATGAACTCAAGTCCCCAAATATCTCTAGTTCTTGCATAAGAGGTTCCAAAATTGAACCAAGGAGGAACCATAAAACTAAGTGTAACACATGCAAAATAAATCATTCATTTATTTCACTGATGAAAATTATATTTTAATGATATTACAGTATAATTATTATGGCATTTATTTTTTGTCTCCTATCAAACAATATAATATTTTTTAATTTTGCATATTTGGTCACAGTTTTGCTTAACTTTAAGGACATTTAAATACATTTCTCCAAAAATTTCAAACAGATGAAATCCACCTTTATATCAAAACTTATACTGAAATATTTTTCTCATCAGCCAATGAGGATGCAAAAACTGACAACTTAAGTAGAGATCAATCTCAAACAAATAATGCTAGAGAAAATCCTTGTAGCATTTTCAGAATTAAATCTTTTGCCATTTTTATGCTTGGAGGAAATTGAAAGATAAAAGAGCTTTGGTAGTCTCAGTGGAGTCTTAGGTGAGATACTGGACATCTTCTCTGAAGAATGCATTTCCACCAGAGCTTCAGAAACTGCTCATGTGATGCCAAAATGATCTCAAGTAAGAAAAGCCACCTTTAAAATGCACATGTCTGGTAGACAGGCCGGTTAGATGTGGTAGATTTCTGACTATAAGCCAGCTATTTATTTGGATTTTGTGAGACCCAGAAGTTTCATAAAATAACAACAGAATTCACATTCTCAAGATGAACAGACCAAACTAGAAGACCCTTAACTTTGTAGCTGTAAGTCATATTTAGCTAGTTTATTTGGTCCATAAAGAGAAACCAGGAACAGTTGACTGGCACCACAAATAAACCCATGCAATATATTAGATATGATCCCTAGAGATATTTTCCTCTGTGCCCTTAGTCACTAAGCTTTGACACTCTTAATCAATGGAACCATATGTCATCTGGGTTTTTGCATACGAAAACTACCCAGGAACAAACAGGAGAAACAATATGTTGTTTCTAGGAGCAAGTGAGAGATTATTGATCATGATACATAAGAGTTCACTCAGCTGCTTTTCTGTAGATGAGTGAGTGGGAGAAAAGAAAAACAGGTTGGTGAAACAGAGCTCACATAAAGAAGTGGATGTCCTCCACTCTTTTGGCATACCCAGCTTATGACTATAAATTTGTGCCACAGAGCTTTCCACCCCGCAACCATACAAAACCATCTGTACTCACCTGGTAACTGCTCAGAATAACTTAATTCTCCTGGTTTTAAAGCTAACGTAATGTGAAACACAAAAAGAAAACAGGGACTTGAAAGAAATTGCAGTGAGGCGGAATTTTTGCCAATCCTGGACTTGGCATTCTAGCAAGCTTATTCTAATGGGACAAAAATCCTATCTACAGAACATTTTCCGGGATAATTTTTAATATGCTATTATTTTTAATAATCATAGCTTATAACTTCACTAACTAAAGAAACCTAAATTTTATCTGCTCATGGAGGGAGGCAATTGGACCATTGGGGCAGTTTCCCCAGAGCTGTTCTCATGATAGTGAGTTCTCATGAGATCTGATGATTTTATAAGTGTTTGGAAGTTTCTCCTTTGCACTTCTCTCTCCTGTTGCCATGTGAAGAAGGTGCCTGCTTCCCTTTCTGCCATGATTGCAAGTTTCCTGAGACCTCCCTAGCCATGCAGAACTGTGAGTCAATTAAACCTCTTTATGAATTACTCAGTCTCAGGGAAGTTCTTTATAACAGTGTGAAAATTGACTAATACAGAATTGTATTAAATTCATGTATTAGTTTTGTGAGAATTGACATTTTATAATATTGTCCTTCAATTCAATAAGAAAATATTAATTTCCATTTGTTTGCATCTTATTTAACTCCCTAATCTCTAACCTCTGCCAATAAAATAAAACCTTTAAAATACTTTTAAAGGTTTTTCCTTTCTCTCCCCCTCCTCTATGACATCCCCAATTCTAGGTGATATCTTGAAAAAAATGAATTTTTCTAAAATATTAAGTATTTTTTAATTTTTAGAGCATTATCAGCACTTACCTTACCATAATAATTTAGTCATTTACCAAACATTTACTAAGAGTCTACACAGTGCCTCTGCATAGTTTGAGGCACTGAAGGAAAAAATCTCTGCTTTTATAGAGTTTATGTTCTAGTATGGGGAGACAGATGCTAGACAAAATAAATGAGTAAATTACATACTATGTTAGAAAGTGATAAATGGAATAGAGAAAACCAAAGCATAGAAATAGGATGGAATGCTACAGCCTTGAGCATTGACTGAAGTGTGCATTAAAATGTTAAATAGCATAATCTTGGAAGGCCTGAAGGAGAATGTAGTGTTAGAGAAAAGACTTGAAAGAGATAATGGAGAGAGCCATATAGATGGCTAACGAAGAGCAATCCAGGCAGAGGAACAACAAGTAAGAAGGCACTGAGGTGGGATCATGCCCAACCTATTCAGAAACAAGAAGAAGAAATGTGAAGCGTGATTGACATGGAATAGAGGGGCAGCATCAGGGGATGTCAGAACAGTTAGAATAGTGAGAGATGAGGTTTTAGGGATTATGGGAATCAGATCAAATAGGGCCTTGCTGCATAATATAAGGACTTCAACTTCACTCTAAGGGAAATGGGGAAGCCATTGGACAGTTCTTAGAAAGAGAACCATGATCTGACTTAATGTTTAACAGAATGATCAGTCTAATTGCTGTGTTAAGAGTACAGTGTAGGGAGACAAGATGAGTTAGGAAACTATTGCAATAATCTAGACAAGAGATAATAGTCATATGGTCCAGGGGACTAGTAGTGAAAAGTGGTCAATAAAGAACATATTTTTCAAGACAGTAGAGCCAATGAGGTTTAGTGAGGGATTAGATGTGGGGTGTGTGAAGAAAAAAGAGGTCAAGAATAACCCTAAGGATTTTTGCCTGAGCAACTAGAAGGACTGAATTCCATTAACTGAAACAGAGAAAACCACGAGAGGAACAAGATCAGAGAGGGGGCAGTTTGATTTTGGACTTCTACTAGACTTACAAATAGCTATGATGAGAGGATGTTTGGTTATATACCTGATTGGTATTGAGAAGGGAGGTCCACACTAGAGAGATAAATTTAGGTGTTGTTAGAATATGAATGATATTTGGAAGTATATAACTGTGTAAAATTGTCAATGAAGTGAGTAAAAATAACAAAGATTTTACCCTGGGAAATAACCAAACTTAAAAGATTGGGAAGACAAGAGCAGCCAGCAAAAGAAAACAGAGAAAAAGTGTCTAGTGGGGTTCCGGAAGCCAAATGAAGAAAGTGTTTCCAGGATGAAGGAATGATCAGTTCTGCCAAATACTGCTGATAAGATGATGAAAACTTAGAATTGACCAGGGGATTAGCAACATAAAGGTCACTGGTGACCTCAACAAGAGAAGCTTTGGTGATGTGAATAGTATGAGAGAAGGTTTAAAACTATAAATAGCCCAGACTTGTGGGCAGCATCTGAAAAAGGAAGTGATACGTTTATTAAAGTTGGACCTATATTTACACTTGCATTATTAACTATAATTTTAGTTCTTTGTATACATTTTTAAATGGTCAATTAGCAAGTAAGAAAATACATCTTCATCTCATATTAAACACTCATTTTTTCTCACTAGGTGGTTATTGTGTAAGTAGTTATGAATTTCATATTCTAACACTTTCTAGCAACCTCATTGAATTAACATGCTAACAGAATGTCAGGAGCCAGGAAGGCCCATGGTCTTCCTTAAACTAATAAACTATTATATTTTACAATGGTACCTCCAAGCTCTCAACTGATAACTGTGCCAAATGGTAAAGTGAAAAAACACAAATTCTAGTCCAGAGCCCTATCTCCAACTTAAACAATGTTTGCAAGTTTCTAGTTAGGCAGTGAGAGAGAAAAAATGTGTCATCTATGACAGACAGCACTAATATATAATATTTTTATCAAAGAACTATCAGCCCCTTAAAACCCAGTTTTCAAAATTGATCTACATATAAAAAAGAGCAGTAGCAGGGAAATAATGCAATCCAAATATTCCAGGTTTGGTAGAAAGTGTCTTCATGCCAGATTGCATACTAGATAGAGATCAAACACAGAAGAAGAAGCAGAAGAAAATATTGTAAGAGATAATGTTTATAGTTTCACTCTAGTGGGTTTTGTGAATAAAGATACAATTGAGAATTCCCTTGAAAAGTTTCATGCCTCAAGCCATTATGAAAGGTATACAATACTTTTTTTCAAAAAGTGGAATTAAACTAAATTTCTCAAAGTTGCACCCATCTTGCCTCATGCATAGTTCCTTGATTACAGATTTAACCCCAAAATTCAGAGTAAACATTCTCACCCACATAGTTTAAAAAGCACATCAGGGCCAGGTGCAGTGGCTCACACCTGCAATCCCAGCACTTTAGGAGGCCAAGACAAGCAGGATTGCTTGAAGCCAGGAGTTTGAGACCAGCCTGGACAACATAGTGAGACCCCATCTCTAAAAAAAAAAATTAAAAAATTAGCTGGGCATCGTGGCACATGCCTTAGTTCTAACTACTCAGGAGGCTGAGGCAGAAGGATCTTTTAAGCCCAGGAGTTTGAGGTTAGTGAGCTATGATCATACCTCTGCACTGCAGCCTGGGCGACAGAGTAAGACTCTATCTCCAAAATAAAAAATTGGAAAATAAAATCTAACATGCAACACATTAGCTAGAAACTCACATAGTAAACGGAATGCGATGAGAGAAAATTCTAATGACGAAGGTGCAGAATACAATCAAGGTGCTACCTTAATCCTTAAGGAAACGGAGTGTGATAAATGAGGGTAAAAAGAAGTTTACCGTTTATAAAGCTATGAATTATTTGTTGTAAACCAAATAATTAAAAACATACACTACTGTTACATAGGCATTGAATGTCCTTGAATCTTCAGAGAATGATTATTTTACATTAAAAACAACAAGAGAAACTACTGATATATATGTTATTCTGCTCAGTTTTTCAGCTAACATATCAGACAGATATTGTTAAAAAAATCTCTCAAACACTCATAATAATAATAATAAGTTTAACACACACATACAACATACCCACTCTGAAAGTATGGAAAGATTATAAAATGTCAATAAATGGCTTTTATTTTTCCCTTTCTGCTTATCTTTATTCCTAATTTTTCTACGATGAAACTGAATTACTTGTATAATTTTTGAGAGTTAAGTTTGTTGAAATGTTTATGCATAGAAGAAGAACAGTTGCTAGCCAAACTTGTGGTACCTGAACCAAAAAAATTAATTAAAAAATACTTCACCCAATCTTCACGTTATATATGAAAAAACTGAGGTGGAGAAAGATTATGTCATTTTTGCTAATAATGGGCTGAATGCATATATTATGTAACTCAGTAGTTCTCGACCCTGGCTCATTTGAAGGATAAAAATAAAAACAGACCTGACTGGACCCTATCCCAGAATTAGAATTGAATTAGAATTGGGGTTACTATTTACCAGAAGCTCCAAGTTCCCCACACTGTCGCCAAAGAATCTAAGAAAAATGGGGAGGGGGACGTCATTACATCATTACATCAAAATAAATATGATGGCAACTTTAACAAACATCTCTGTAAGAATTTCCATTTCCTAAACATATGTACCCATTAAATGTGTGATCCAGCTCATTCCAAAACAAAGTTTGGCAATAGGGATGCTGTATCTATCTGTTATACTAAGGTTGTAATTGCTGCTTCTTTGCATCTTTTAGATAAATTTAGGTTTCAGAATCTGCAAAGGATTATAAGAGTAATATTTATTGAATGCTTACTAGGTGCCACGCATTGTTCTATATGTTTTACTCACTTAATTATCTCAATCCAATATAGTAAAACAGAATAATGTGCTCCATCTCACAGGCTAATGAGAAATGGGAAAATATAAATGTAATAAATAAATGATTAAATTTATAACAAGGTAAGTTACATGGTATCACAGTGGCACTGTTAAATGAAGGGTTCAGAGTGTTTGAATAGAGAATAAAGGTGGTAGAACTCAAGTATCATAAAGCACATTGAACATGCTGACAAAAACAACAATATTGTGACAGTCAGAATCATATTCACTCTGCTAGCCAACATACTGCTTATATACAGCAGCTGAAATAGATCATTAGGATAAATGTGACACCCATTACCTACCTGTTTTATTGGTTGAAAGAAACTTTTTAGGCTGGGCGTGGTGGCTCATGCTTGTAATCCCAGCACTTTGGAAGGCTGAGGAGGGTGGATTGCTTGAGCCCAAAAGGTCGAGACCAGCCTGGGCAACATGGTGAGACCCCCGTCTCTACCAAAAATACAAAAAAAATTAGCCAGGCATGGTGGCATGCACCTGCAGTCTCAGCTACTAGGGAGGCTGAGGTGGGAGGATGGCTTGAGCCCAGGAGGCAGAGGTTGCAACGAACCAAAATCATGCCACTGCATCCCAGTCTAGGAGACAGAGAAACGTTTTAAATCTTCAATATTGAAATATACCTTTATAAGTCCATTTAATAGATTAACGGTTTAATAGAAATTTATTTTTTAAAGGCAAGATAATATCAATAATTATAAGGACTCAGATGATGGTCCACTATGTTCAAGATCAAAAGAATCAGATCTTCAAATGACATATAAAGCCCAAACATTTTTTATATTTTTGTATTAAATTCAATATTATAAATTTTTAGCAAAATATTATGTCACCTTGAATAATTAGTCTTAACTTTGGTTTTATATATGTAAACATTTAAATATTATAAATAATGTAGGTCAATACAAAGGGCCCTAGAAATTTGCCCTTAAAAGAGGTCCATATTTTACTCCAGTCTGAGAAACACTGGATAATGTCAGAATGTTTTCCAGCTGTACGTTTTTATGTCTCTGACCTTTTTTTCATCACCATGTGCCCCATTGCCAGCCAGGCATCTTTCACAAGCATATGAATGGAGATCATAGGCAAAAAATGAGAATGCTGTTCAATCACGGAAAAGCTGTCATCACAACCAAGATGCTAACACAGAGCAATTGATGCTGAGACACTCAGGTCATTTTCAGATAGAAAAGACAGTATGCATATATTGTGTGAAATCTAATTCATCTACTTCATTCACAATGTATTATCCTAAAAGAACTATTTTATAAATAAAAATGAACAAAGTGAGTTTTCCTAAAATGGACTGAATGGAAAGTTAATGAATGCTGTCTGTTCACGATACCAGGCTGCTTATCAAAGACCCACCATTGGAAAGAAATGTCCAGATCTATCTTATTAAAAATTTTCAGTAAGCCCAAGAAAAGTGGCAGGCAGCATTCTGGCCTTGCTGGACATGATTGTTCATGCTGGTTCTATTTTCTTGCTATTTCAAGCTATTTTCATAGCTAGCAGTCAGTCTTAATGTAATTCATGTTTCCAATGCTTCTAGCCTTGATATCTTTGAAGGTCTTTGAAGACAGTTGGAATTTTTACTCTGAGATATCAGAATATTGCATATGTTTCAATATATAACTATCTTTTGAGTTTTTTAATTTATGATTCCTATTAATGCCAATAAATTTATCAAGGTTTTAGCAGTTTAAAAAAACTTGCATCAGTTCTTCTGTTTAGGTGAAGTGAAAACATTGTGCAGAGAAAACTGCAGTTACTACCAACTGCAAGCTGGGGTGAATCAGCTTGTTTACAACTTCTAAATTTTTTAAACCAAAAGAAATGACAGAACAAAAGTTTTGTGAACTTCTGGGGTTGGGTTTGTCAGTCTGGCTGTATGCTGAGGGTAAGAAGCACTAAACACAAAAACAAAATGAAAAGGAACTATTTTAGTTTTAGTTTCCTCTTCAGCAAAATGGGGTTTTCTATTTCCTCCACAAGGATTTTGAGAGAGTTATAATGCATGGCATAGATGAAACACCTGCCACAAACTAAGCACTCATTGTAAATTTTTCTCCATTTTCCTTTTTTTCTTTTACTTTTTTTTTCTTTTTCTGAGACAGGGTTTCACTCTGTCTCCCAGGCTGAAGTGTAGTGGCACAATTATAGCTCAGTGCAGCCTTGACCCCCTAGATTCAAGTGATTCTCCCAGCTTAGCCTCCCAAGTAGCTGGGACTACAGGCACTCACCATCATGCCCAGCTAATTTTTTTCTATTTTATTTTTTGTAGAGGCAGTCTCACTATGTTGCCCACGCTGGTCTTGAACTCCTGGTCTCAAGCAATCCTTCCACCTTGGCATCCCAAAGTGCTAGAATTACAGGCATGACCCACTGCACCCAGCCTATTTTTCAATACTGTTATTACCATAATAATTATTATACTTATTATTAACCCAGTACCTGGCTCTGAGCAGTTTTCAAATAAAATTTAGTTCCCATACCCTTGTACTCAGGGTACAGGAATCATCCTTTTGAATTTTAGCACATGGCACTCAGTAGATTCAAAAGCGAGGTAGGGCATTTCCAACCCTCCCTGCACCCCGTACTGCTGCCCCTGGCGCACTCAGTGCAAGTTAGACTCATACTGTCCAGAAACATTGGTTCCCCTTAAAGTCCTTGAAGACCTTGTCTCTTCCCCTCTGCCCATTCTCCTCCCTGCATAATGATTAATACAATTAACATTTGCATTACCTTTTACAACTATAAAAGTGTATTCACCTACATCGTTGCATTTAATTCTTATAATATCTTCACTATTTTTATCTCCAGTTCATGGATGAGAAAACTAAGGCTCAAAGAAATTAATGACTTAATAACAATAATAACAAAAGTAGGTAACATTTATTTTATATTCACTTTGCTCCAAGGACTGTTCTAAGTACTTTACATACATTATTACACATTTAATCCTCAAAACAAGTCTAGTAGTGTGGTCCTCAAGATGCTGCATCCCGCCCTCTCACAGAGACAGCCTGTGTAATCCTTGGTACAATGAATACGATGATTTTCTTATTGAAGTAATTTTAAAAAGAGAGAATAACCTTGTTTCATAAATGAACACTGCCCTAGCCCCTTCCCCTGGTCCCTGTCTCATCTCCTCAAAATTCAATAACTGAAGAATTAACACCTGGCACAGTAAGAGGCCTCTGGGAGACACCACTGATGGGCTGGTGTCTGTGCCCTTGCCATGTTCAATATGTTTTCTACTAACTCAGACTAAAAAGACTCACTGAATAGGCCCCAGACTGATGTTCACCAGTGTCCTTTACTTAAAATATGTCTTTTGGGTTTATCTCAGCAAAATGTAACTTATATGTGGTTTACATGCAGTGTGTTTGTATTTGCCCAACCTCCTTGGGATTGCATCAGAAACATACTAGGTGGCTATAAATGGCAGAACCCAGCAGTCCATGTCTGGCACCCTGACTTTTGGCAGAGTACCATACTGCCTTCCTCAGTCATCATGGCCATCTAGAAGAGAATCAATACTCAAATCCTAACCCTGTCCTCCTCCCAATATCCCAGGGGTTTCCAAACCTGGCTCATTAAATATATAATTGCCCAAACCCCACTCCACTAGGGGAAGAAATTAAGACTACCTAAATTTGGAATCCCAGAAATGTATCTTCAAGTATCATGATGACAGGGTGACATAGAAAACAAAGAGGCATTTAAACTCCCTAAGCCCAAGCACTACAGCTTCTAAAACCCAGGCAGAACACATTAGTTCTGCCTCTAGTTAGACTGAATGTAAAAGAGAAATGTCTTAGTCTGTTTTGTGCCACTACAACATAATACCACAGACTAGGTAATATATAATAAACAGAAATGTATTGGCTTATGGTTCTGGAGTCTAGGAAGTCCAAGGTCAAGAAGCTGCATCTGGTAAGGGTGTTCTTGCTGTGTCATCCATTGCAGAAGGGCAAAAAAGGACAAGAGAGAGAAAGAGAAAAGGGGGCCAAACTCATCTTTTTATAAGGATCCCACTCCTATAATAATAAACCCACTTCCACGAAAATGGCATTATCCCCTCCAGAGCCCTCATGGCCTAATCACCTCCCATTAGGCTCCACCTCCCAACACTGCTGCATAGGAAATTAAGTTTCCAATACTTGCTTTTGGGGAGACACATTCAAACCATAGGAAGGGATGATTATACTTTTTGGTTAGAAATTCTGCCACATAATGTTTTAGAAACACTTGCAGAATGAGAAACATTCTAAATGATTTATGGGGCAAAGTTGTCATCTCATCAAGCACACATTCCTGTCTCAGAGTTTTTGTTTTTACTCTTCTCTCTACATGGAATATTTTTCTCCATACAGATGATCATTTTCTTCATGTCTTTGCTCAAACATCATATTGCCAGTCCCTGTGTAAAACACAAATCTATTCCTATACCCTTCCGTGACCCTCGCTCCTGCTTGTTTTTCTCCACAGCCCTCATCTCCATCTGCCACACTATGTTTACTTGTTTTTCACAAAATGCATATACAAATTATATAAATAAATTATATATAATATATATGCAATAAATTATATATAATAAATATATAATAAGTATGTATTATATATAAACTAAATATATAACTAACATACATGTTAACTAAAATATAAGGTATAATAGGGCAGAAAATGTGTATGCTTTGTTCATTGCTGAAATCCCAGTCCCGAGAAAAGTGTCTGGTACATAGTATATATCAGTAAATATATGTTGAATATTCTCTATTGAATAAGAAAACACCAGTAGAGAAACTAGCTTTGTTTATGACAACTCTAGAATTCAGACCCAAAAATTCAGAAGACGAGAATGAATCTTGCATGTGGAGCAAGAAGGAAAGATGAGTGGCACCCTGGATATGCACTGGGAATCTAAAGGTGAATTCACGTTGAGAAATTTGATCTGAGACAAGTGCTGATATAGGGAAGGAATGAGCATGCTCCGAAACAGGAAATGAAGTCAGCAGAGGCAACAGGTCCCATTGAGAAGTTCTCTCAATGGATGTAGTTTCTTATGATGCTCTGTGTGCAAGGAGAAGGAAGAATTGAGGTAAAGTCCTTAAAAAGCAAAGAGAAATAGAGAAAAAACAGGAAGCCAAAGATCTTTCTCTGTAGTCTAGGTTATCACTTACAAAATTCTATTGCTGACTGATTAAGAAAGGCAAGGAATTTTTTTTTTTTTTTTTTTTTTTTTTTTAGATAGAGTCTTGCTCTTGTTGAACAGGCTGGAGTGCAGTGGCTCACTGCAACCTCCACTTTCCGGGTTCAAGCGATTCTCCTGCCTCAGCCTCCCCCAGGAGCTGGGATTACAGGCACCAGCGAGTACACCCAGCTAATTTTTGTATTTTTAGTAGAGACAGGGTTTCACCATGTTGGCCAGTCTGGTCTCGAACTCCTGACCTCAGGTGATCCACCTGCCTTGGCCTCCCAAAGTGCTGGGATTACAGGCATGAGCCACCATGCCCAGCCAGGAAATTTTTTTTTTTTTTTTTTTTTTTTTTTAAGACACGGAGTCTCGCTCTTTCACCCAGGCCGGACTGCAGTGGTGCTATCTCGGTTCAGTGCAAGCTCTGCTTCCCGGATTCATGCCATTCTCCTGCCTCAGCCTCCTGAGTAGCTGGGACTACAAGCGCCCACCACCGCGCCCAGCTAATTTTTTGTATTTTTAGTAGAGACGGGGTTTCACCATGTTAGCCAAGATGGTCTCGATCTCCTGACCTCGTGATCCGCCCGCCTCGGCCTCCCAAAGTGCTGGGATTATAGGCATGAGCCACCACGCCCGGCCCCAGCCAGGAATTTTTATATAAAAGGATTGGGGGTAGTTCAAAGAATCATAGGAGGGCTGGAGAATCAGGTTCCAAGTTGTGTTCAGAAATAACACCCTAAACGTCTCTATCAAAGAGGCAGGATTTGGAAAATACTAGAACCATGTCTCCAAAAGCCAATGGGAATATGCATTTTTTAACACAGACCCAGGATGTATTTTTTGACCCAGAAGGTCAAGACTTGGGTAATCTTCACTAACAAGGATGGTTGTTCAGGTAGCTAATCATGCCTGAGTACAGCACAGGAAGCCTGGTTTAGGGACTGAGCTACTGGACGGGAATCATGGCTGCTAATTGGTAAGAGAAAGCAGGGAAGGTGGAAAACAGAAAGGAATGACTGACATGGGGCACGGGGCCTATAGTCCTACATGAGGCTTGTATTGTCTTAAATTAGATTCAAAACTCACAAGAACCCCTGCTGCTTAAAAGAGAAGGGAAGGAAAAGACACCGGAACAGGAGGAGTTCCTGCGTCTCTTACCAGGAGGTAAGAAGGCTGTGTTTTCCATGGGATTGGTCCCAAAAGGGTCCCGACCAGAATGTTTCCAGGCATGCCAGCATCCTCCTTTCTATCACACAGCAGAGGGGCTGATGGGTTCAGCCCATAATTGCAAGTTTCCAGAAGGGACTAAGAATGGAGAGTAGAACTGAAAACGGCAATTCAGAACAGGATAATATATCACATACTCCAAACATAGCTGAGAATGAGGAAATAAACAAAACTGACTGAAAAGCCAATATAGATCGCCTGTTACAGTCTACTATAGTTTACGTACTTGCTCAGAGAAGAGACTTAGGTTCTTTGCTGTGTCCACTCAAGCTTTTTTATGCGAAACTCTACCTAGTGTAAAACCTACATTCCAAGACCTCAACAGGTTAGAAGCAGGAGAAAGGCCAACACAAAACTTCACAAGGAATAGCAGACAGCAGTTTGATATCATGGGATGAAACAGATCATCAAAAATTGAAAGTCTAGTACACACTCAATAGCTTCTGTGACATCATTAGCTCCAAATAAATTATTATGAAAGAATTTCTCTATTCACTCATTTATATATTTATGAATAATTATTCAACATCTAGGATGTGTAAGGAAGTAGACTGGTTGTTGAGATACCACTGTGAATAAGACAAAGCTCCTGTTCATAAGAAAGGCTTAATCTAAATGAGGTTACAGATTATTTTAATACAATACACGTGGTTACTATAGAAGGATAGAGTAAGACAGAGAATGCTATAGTGCCACAGAGAAGGAATAAACCCACTAGAGGAAGCTCAGGAGAGGCTTTTAGAGAAACTAGGACCCACACCACCGCCAGAGGGATAATTACGAATTAGCAGGGGGTGAGGGAGAAGGCGGGGGAGGCAAGGGAGGCTGGGGAGGTGGGGGGAGGGGGAAGGGGGATGGAGGGGGAGGGGGAAGGGGGATGGAGGTGGGAGGCCAGGGAGGCGGGGGGAGGGGGGAGGCCGGGGAAGTGGGGGGAGGGGGCAGGCGGGGGAGGGGGTAGGTGAGGGAGGGGGCAGGTGGAGGAGGCGGGGAGGTGGGGGGGGCGAGGCAGGGGGAGGGGCGAGGTGGGGGCGGGAGGTGGGGAGGCGTGGGGGCAGGAGGTGGGGAGGCAGGGAGGCGGGGGAGGCTTGAGCATGGGGGGCTGCAGGTCCCGAGCCCTGCCCGGTGGGGAGGCAGCTGAGGCCCCGCGAGAATTCAAGCACACCCTCCACAGCTGCTGGTCCGGGTGCTAAGCCCCTCACTGCCCAGGGCTGTCCACAGCAGCCGTCAGCTCCAAGTGCAGGGCGCACCGATCCCACGCCCACCCGGAAGTCGCGCTGGACCACGAGCACTGTGCACAGCCCCAGTTGCTGCCTGTGCCTCTCCCTCCACACCTCCTTGCAAGCAGAGGGAGCCAGCTCCGGCCTCGGCCAGCCCAGAGAGGGACTCCCACAATGCAGCGGCAGGCTGAAGGGCTCCTCAAGCACAGCCAGAGTGGGCGCTGAGGCCAAGGAGGCGCCAAGAGCCTGCGAGGGCTGCCAGCAGGCTGTCACCTCTCAATAGCGTAAGAGACTACGTTTTCCATTCCAACCAAAAGTTGCTTTCAGTGAAGAAAGAAGGCAATGGTGTTCTAAGAAACATCACTGATCAAGAATATCTAGGATATCCTTTCTGAAAACAATGACTTAGAGAAAAAGCGGGGCGGGGGAGGAGTAACTCATAATTCTTTCTCATTTCAATTCTTCCTTAACTCATCACTAATAAAAGGTAGGAGTGTTGGTAGAACATGCATGTGTTAAAAACGAAAAAGGCTGGGCGCAGTGGCTCACATCTGTAATCCCAGCACTTTGGGAGGCCGAGGTGGGCAGATCACCTGAGGTCAGGCGTTTGGGACCAGCCTGGCCAACATGATGAAACCCCGTCTCTACTAAAACTATAAAAATTAGCCAGGCATGGTGGCACACACTTGTAGTCCCAGCTACTTGGGAGGCTGAGGCAGGAGAATTGCTTGAACCCAGGAGGCAGAGAATGCAGTGAGCCGAGATCTGACCTGTGCACTCCAGCCTGGGTGTCAGAGCGAGACTCTGTCTCGGAAAAAAAATAAATAAATATCTGGAGAAAAAAACCAGTTGAGGCAGTTGAGGTAGTTGCATGAAGCGTTTCCACTCTGTTGAAGAGAACCAAAGACATATACATACAGGTACGAGCTACAAAATACAAATTGGGTAATTTCAGTGATTCAAAATAGGAGATAAGTGTTCTTATATTAAAAAACAATATGAAGATGAATGGTAAAATTCATGAAAAGAATTAAATTTTTAATTTTTCTGTACTTAGAATGACATTAAGTAGCAAATAAAAACCACTGGAGAGAGAGACTACTTAAGAAAGGAAAAGGCTTTATATTTTTTCCCTGCTGTTTGGAAAGAGGGCCCTGCATTTTTATTTTGTACTAAGTCCTGCAGATTATGTAGCTGACCTTGTGATGGCATAAGTTAGCTAGTGTGACATGGAAGTTCAGAATTAGAGGAAGCTACAATGTATTGTATCTGTGGAAGGTGAGAAGGAGGAGGGAGAGACTGGAGGCAGGGAAGACCATCTGGCAATGTGGTTGCATGGGGAGAAAAGGGGCTTTGTATATCATTGAGAAAATATCAATTTTCAGGATCAAATTATGGAGAAAAACTAATGAGATTCTAGAAGAGTTAAATACCTGCCAAAAGCCACTCCTGATGCTACAACTTCGTGCTAGAACATTAGACCACACCCAAGGATAAAGGGGGTTGTGGAAGAAAAACAACCCAACAGATTTGCACTATAGAAAGATTACTTCATGTGGAGAATAGATTGAAGCATGAGAACTATTGGGATCCTGGTAAACAGGCTTTCCAGAAAACCCCCAAACAAAGCAAAACTTCTAATTTGTAGCATTTGCTGATTTCAGGTGTGAATACCAACACCAATGGCCAATTTCAAGCTACTAATAGTAATGACCAGCTGGCAAAATTCCTGAGTATTTAACAACGGCTCTCCTCAATCTGTAGGAGCCAACTCCTGCTTCCCACTGCAATAAATGATTACATAGTTGATCATATCCTTGTACGAAAAATAGGGAGGCCCAGCACGGTGGCTCACACCTGTAATCCCAGCACTTTGGGAGGCCAAGGTGGGTGGATCACTTGAGCCCAGGAGTTTGAGATCAGCCTGGGCAACATGATGCAACCTCATTTCTCAAAAAAGTTAGTGGGTAGCTGGGACTGAGGCAAGAGGATCACTTGAGCTGAGGAGTTCAAGGTTGCAGTGAGCCATTGATTGTGCCACTGCACTCCAGCCTGGGGCAACAGAGTAAGACTCTGTCTCAAAAAAGAAAGGAAGATATATTTTATAATTTATAAATATTTCCATCAAAATAAATATTTCTTAGATAGTTAATTCTCTCAAATCTGAACACTTTTGTTATCTATGCTGATTCATTCCTCCGTGTTTTCAAGAGGAAACATACAGTGGAGAAAAATATTTTAAGAGCTAATGGCTGAGAAGTGTTTTTATTTTGGGTTTTCTGCGGGCTTTTTTTTTTTTTTTTTTTTTTTTTGAGACAGAGTCTTGCTCTGTTGCCCAGGCTGGAGTGCAGTGGTACAATCCTGGCTCACTGCAGCCTCAACCTCCCAGGCTCAAGCCATCCTCCCACTGCAGCTTTCCTGCGTAGCTGGAACTATAGGCATGTATCACCATACTGGCTAATTTTTTAAAATTTTTTATAGAGACAGGATCTCACTATGTTACCCAGGCTGTTCTCAAAGTCCTGGATTCAAGTGATCCTCCCACCTCGGCCTCTCAAAGTGGTAGGATTACAGGCATGAGCCACTACACCTAATGTGAGAAGAACTGATGGAATGCAACAACCTTTGGACTTAAGAAACCAACAAATCCCAAGAATTAAAAAAAAAAAAAAAAAAAAAAAAAAACCCTACACCAGACATACCATACTGATACTACAAAGCTTAAAAGCAGCCTAAGGAAAGCAGCAAGATGGAACGCTGACCTCAACTTTGGAACGATGGAAGCCAAAACCCAGTGAAATGGTATCTTCAAATGTGTGGAGGGAAAATGACTACTGACCTCTAATTCTATATCCCATCGAAAGGAAGGACAGAAGGAAGGAAGGAAGGGAGGGAGGGACGGAGGGAGGAAGGGAGGGGAGTATATTAGTCCATTTTCGTACTGCTGTAAAGAACTGCCTGAGACTGGGTGATTTATAAAGGAAAGAGGTTTAATTGACTCACAGTTTCGCATGGCTGGGGAGGCCTCAGGAAACTTACAATCATGATGGAAGGCAAAGGGGAAGCAAGGCACCACCTTCACAAGGTGGCAGGAAGGAGAATGAACGCGGGAGGAACAACCAAACACTTATAAAACCATCAGATCTTGTGACTCATTTACTATCATGATAACAGCACGAGGGAAACTGTCCCCATGATTCAATTACCTCGACCTGGTGTCTCCCTTGGCATGTGGGGATTATGAGGATTACAATTCAAGCTGAGACTTTGGGTGGGAACACAGCCAAACCATATAATAGAGTGATAAAGGAGATGGAGGGCAGAAGGAGGAAAAGACTTTCAGAAATAAGAGCAAAATAAGACATTTTAGACAAACAAAAACAGAGAAACAACTACTGACAGATCCTTATTTTTAAAAATTCAAAAGAGTATACTGTATTCTGAAGGAAATCTACCTCAGATGGAAGATCTAAGATGCAAAATAAATAAGCCTTCAGCCCACTGAGATTTTTCAAGGCCATCCCCAATGCAGCTGCTATTTTCAGCTTGCACCCACTTAAAAGCCCACCAACAAATTAAATGGAGAAAAGATAGAGACCACCATCCCTGCATTATTTATTTAATAGTGGCACCAATTCCTGGAGCATGATAAAGTTTTTGTCTTACTATCTTGGCCACTGATTGGAGTGGGACAGGGAAGCAGTTTTAGACCCACCTTAGATCCAAAGGTGTGGCAGTGGGAGGCTGTCAATCAGCCATGCTTCTCAAAGCTAATTCTCCTGAAGAACATCTGAGTGCAGCACCTCCATGGCCACCACGGAGAAGAAAGGGCATGTGTGTTCTGAGAGGTATGTACAGGAACATTTATAGTGCAATGTTTATAATAACCCCAAACTGGAAACAAACTCAGATGTCCATCACCAGGATGGTAAATAAATGCATAGTGGCATCAGCAAACAATGGAGTGCTATTGGGCAATGAATGAACTACAGTATGGTGCATACATGTGGATGAATCTAAAACAAACAATGTTGGGGCCAGAAAAAATAAGTACAGGAGAATACTGTATAGTTCCATTGATCAAGTTCAAATATAGGCAAAATTAAATTATACATCCTTAATGATATGTACACAGGTGGTAAAACCATAAAGAAAAGCAAACCATTAACACAAATATAAGAACAATCGTTACTTCTGGGAAGAAGAAAAGGGAATCACAGAAGGCTTCTAAGAAACTGATAACATTCAGCAGAAATATCTTTAACAAGTGGCTTCATACAAGGTGTTCATTTTAATATTGTTCTTTGGACCATACATAGTGTCTTATAGACCTTTTCTGTATATGATGTCTTTTACAATAAAATGTTTAATATGACAGTTTAATTAGACATATAAAAAGCATTTGATTTTTTTAAAATACCTTTAGCAAGCTAGATATAGAAGAAATCTTCATTCAAATGACGGCTACTAAATAGAAACCTACTGCAAGCATCACACCTAAGAGCAGAACATGAAAAGCATCCCTACTAGGGTCAGGAGAAAAGAAAGGATGCACTGTTGTTACTAGTCTTCATCCTAAATGGTAGGCATATATTTCTAATGGATTTGAATACATTTAACTCACTAATGAGTAGTTGGTACTTACTCCATTTATCATACTGACATAAGGTAGACTGACAGTCTCATCACAATGTAACTTTGTCATATTCCCAGAAACAATTATACATATGCAGTCCTGACTTACTTTAATAATGAATTAATTAATCCCAGCACTTTGGAAAGCCAAGGCAGGCCAACATGGTGAAACCCCATCTCTACTAAAAATACAAAAATTAGCTGGGCGGGGTGGCAAGCACCTGTAATCCCAACTACTCGGGAGGCTGAGACAGGAGAATCACTTTAACCTGGGAGACCAAGGTTGCAGTGAGCCGAGATCACGCCACTGCACTCCAGCCTTGGCAACAGAGCAAGACTCCATCTCAAAAATAATAATAATAATGAATTAATTAATTATTCCAACAATACTAATTGTTTCCACCTAAACTTGTGTGGAATTGTAATTCTATTTCTCTCCTTCTTTTGATCATGGGTCATCTTTCAGAGAGTCACGCCTCCAGAAGATGGAACAATGAGGCAATCTGGTCTAATGAAAAGTCTGTAGACCTTGAAGTCAATCAGGTGTATGTTCGAATTTAGCTCCATCACTTCCAAGCTGGGTGTGACCTTGAGTGTATCAATTAATCTCTCCAGTCTTCTATTTGACATCTTACAAAGTGAGGATAATAATGCGTACTCTGCAGAAATGTGAGTCCTTGAAATACTACATGTCAAGGACCTAGCTCAAAGCCTGGGTATAAAAGATGATCAAAAATGGTCATAGTTGGCCAGGCACGGTGGCTCATGCCTGTTATCCCACGACTTTGGGAGGCCGAGGTGGGCAGATCACCTGAGGTCGGGAGTTTAAGACCAGCCTGGCCAACATGGCGAAACTGAAAAATACAAAAATTAGCCGGGCGTGGTGGCAGGCGCCTGTAATCCCAGCTACTCGGGAGGCTGAGGCAGGGAGAATTGCTTGAACATGGGAGGCAGAGGTTGCAGTGAACCAAGATCACACCACTGTACTCCAGCCATCATAAAAAAAAAAAAAAAAAAAGTCATAGTTGTGATTATTTTATTAACTTCACAGTAGCCAGCTAAACTCCTGAAACCAACCCCCAAAATGTTGATTAACAGTTGACAGAGAACGCCGGTGTCCTGCCATGGCACTTATTAGCCCTGTCTTATTCAAATGTTTATCAATCGCTTGAAACATAGCCTAAATGATTATTAAATTTCTAGATGATATAACAATAGACCAAATGACTAAAACACTTCAGTGGTCCCCAACAACACTGGGACCAAAACCAACAGGATGAAATTTGATGTGAGTGAAAGGAAGGACCTGTGTTGGATTTCCCTGACATTGCACTTGGCACAGGACAAGCAATGATAGCATCTAAAGGACCCTCTTTTTTGTGAGTTTGGTGTGAGCTAACAGTGTGTGAGTGTCTATAACACATGCGAATTTAGTTTGCCTGACAAGGTTAGCAGTACCCTGAATTTAAAAACAGAGTAGAATTATGTGGCCATCCCCAGTTACAATAAGCAGACAAGGCAGCTCTCTCCTCAGTATAGCAGCATCACACGTCTCAGAGACCCCTATGGAGTGGTGGTGGGAACATGCGGACTTGAATTAGATTGCTATCAATCCACTTTTAAACTACTAACGTGTCTATTTCTAACAGCCTCAGGGAATAGGCATTACAAACCATCACAAAAACTCATTTGTTTTTTTTAAAACACATGGCAGCAACCATAATAACAAAACTGCACAAAAGAACCAAAGGAACAAAAAGCAAGAAGGAAGAAAAGGTCAGCATTACAGTGATGTTTATTGGATTGCAATGACCTGGTCTTATTCTTGCTTTTGAAACACCAGGTTCTCTAGGTCATTTAAAAGGAAACTAATTAATTGCTTCTGATATTTTCTTTCATCTCCAAATCATGTCTCTTTTTTTTTTTTTTTTTTTAAGGTTTTTGGCTACACATTGCCACTGGGTGGAGCTCAAAATCCACAAAAGCACCTTGGAACCAGCAAGTAAATAAAAAGCAGCCAGCCACGGACTCATTTTCAGACACATAACATTTAAAATATTTTTTTTCTCTTGTATTGATACATGAAGAAGCACAAACACTGAATGAAAGGAAGTGGCCATCTTTTAGAAAGAAAGAAGGCATCTCTGCAACTGAAAAAAAAAAAAAAAAAAAAACAGCCAGCTCGAAAAGAGATTGCTGAAGTGGTTTTCAGAGATCAATAATGTGCAATCTCCTTTAGCTGAGAGTGAGATTGGAGGCTTAAAATCACAATGAATTGAAGTCCTTACATAGAGAATTTGTTTTGCTTTATTTTTTATCACCTTTTTTTAATTGCACAGAGGCACTTGCAGCTTGGCAGCTTTATTTTACATAGGTACACGGTGTGAATGTGTGTATATTATGAGTATAGGTTAAATGTATTCCTGTAAGAAGGCCCAGAGGCTGCCTGTGGGGCCCAGACAGTCCATCTGCTCCAGCAACCATCCCCTTGGGAAAATAAAACGTGAAATGCCATTAAGACAACCGATTATTACACTGTTTTAGATTAGGCAACTTGTGCTTTCCCCCTTTGTCAAACCCCTGAAAGGAAGAGTTGCAAACCAGAAGAGAAAATAATAATGAGCTTTTCATTATCTCCAGAGCATGAGCTGAAAGTTTCTTTGACAAACAGAGGAGGGAAATCGGATGTGTCTCAACTGGCTCCAGTTATATTAGCATTTTTCTTTTGTAGCTACACTAGCATTTTTCCAATTTCCAGTTTTCTTTTCTTGGGCTAATAGTACATGTTTAACAAAATTTAATTGAGTTATAACAAAATAGCTAATACTAAAGCAGTACTTATTATATGTGAATGCTGAGTATTTTACATCCTCACCCCTTTTAATACAACAGCCCTTTGAGGGAGAGGGAGGAATTATTATCTCCATTTTGCAGGTATGGAAAAAAAGCCTCAGCAAAGTTAAGTAACTTGTGCAATGATACACAGCTAGGAAATAGCAATACCTACCTCAGATGCCTTTCTGCCCCGTAACTCATTCTCTTCCTTTCCCATCAGCATATTTCACTGAAGTCTCAGGATGTCCTAGTTAAAAACAAGCTCAGTCAGAGAGAAGATATTCCGGTTATGACCTACCTTGCTCCCGCCCCATTACCCTCTAGGTCCCACCCAGCAGCATTGTGATCTGAGGAAAAAGGAAGGCAATGCTCTAGCTTCCCAAGGGGAGGTTTCACCCAAAATAGGCTTAGCATCCCCTCTCCTCCCAGCAGAGAAGCTCAGCAAAAAGTCTGGATTCTACCATCGCTCTCCAGTTCCATCCCTTGGCAGTCACTGAAGAGCACCCCGGCAGTCACTGAAGAGCACCCCAAATCTTACCACCTGTGAGAGCTTGGGCAGGTGACTTAAACTCCCTTGTGTTTTTAAACCTGTGAAATACAAATAATAATACCTTCCTCACAGGTTTCTATGGGAATTAAATGAGTTAAAGTATATAATGCTTTTGATAGTGCCTGGCACTCTCTGCAAGCTAACACGTTGACCATTACCATTATCACTGATGCAATATCGTCAGCTTTGCATCCCACCCTTTTTTTCTTTTACAACATAATGGGTTTATATTTAATATAGTATTTCTCATCAGGAGGATGTTACTCAGTTGATATAAAGTGTTTTTTTAACATTAAATCTTTTCCATGTCAATGTCTATAGTGTTTTTTTTACATTAAATCTTTCCTGCATTTCAGTATTAGATACACTGAATACATTTTTCTAAATGTTTTTTCTCCACAGATAAAAGTTTCCCTTTTTGGCTATTTGATATCTAAATACAATATTAACTTGGAAGATAACAAAACAAAAATCAAATCAAAATATGGAGAAAAGACTCCTCAATGATTCAAGAAGTAGTGATTATAACTGAATACTGGTGAATTTCTAGGATTCTGGGCAAGAACTTCCTTCTTCCTATTTCACGTGCTTTGAGAATTCTAAAACTATGAAATATTACTTATGTAAATTTCAGCCATCTTACTTCCTTGACCGCCTTTCTAACCGGCAAATACAAATTCTAGGCTGCATTTTTCTGTGCATTATTTGTAGTAAAGAAAACTTTTTTTGTTGTTGTTCCCATTTCATGGAAACAATGAAAAATGTAAAACTCCCCTATTTACTGATTCCTGGAAACTTTTACCAAAGCTCAGGTTTAGCCTCAATAGCACAAAGCCTTTCAGGGTGAGGCTTGATTCAGTAGGCCCTTCAAAGTCACATCTGTCCATTTCTCTTTCGTGCATATACCCCCAAGCAAGCAAGAATGTCTGTAACGCTGAGAACCACACCTAACAAGAGAGCGACTGCATCACCGGCTTCTACTGCTTCACACAGGCAGCACCAAAACAGTGACATGAGGACTGAGGCAACTGTGCTAAAATTCAGATCATGATGTTAGAATCTTAAGGGCTGAAGGTTCCAAAGAAATGGTATATATAGAATTCTATCTGACTTGAAATTTTTCCTTCCTGGAGCTCCAGGTGCTGAGACTGAGAGGTTCCATGTGATACTGCCTTCCAGGAGGCAGCCATTACAGAAACCCACTTTGCACCCCCTTTGTAATCACAACCTTCTTATCTCCCCCCTTCTCCACACATGACCACTGTCTGCCATGAAAGTATCCTCACCTCCATGTCCTTCCCCTCCGGTGAACCTTGCTCCTGGCAACAGACTACTGCTACTTAAGCGCCACTAGGATTATGATACTCTCCATGCTTAAAAAAAATAATGAGGCTGGAGTGGTGCCTCATGCCTGTAATACCAGCACTTCGGGAGGCCGAGGTGGGTGGATCACCAGAGGTCAGGAGGTTGAGACCAGCATGGCCAAAATGGCAAAACCCTGTCTCTACTAAAAATACAAAAACAAAATTAGCCGGGCATGGTGGCAGGCTACTGTAATCCCAGCTACTCGGGAGGCTGAGGCAAGGAGAATCGCTTGAACCAGGGAGGCAGAGGTTGCAATGAGTGGGGATCACACCACTGTACTCCAGCCTGGGCGACAGAGCGAGACTCTGTCTTAAATAAATAAATAAATAAATAAATCGTGGCTAGATGCTGAAAATATCTAAAAGCTAAAAGTTCTAGATCCTTAGTCCAATATCCAGTGCTTTCCACAGTCTGCTCCCAACCTATCTTTTTTGTGTGTGTGTAAATTATTTCTTCCATGATGATTTAGAGGGACTATCTTCAAACCGGTACAAATATTTCATAAATAATACCTGGCCAATTTCTAACCAATTGAGTAATTTGTTGCCACCTCACATCTTTCAGCAAGAAATATATTAAATTTGAATAGTAAAGACATTACACAATGAATAAGAACAAAATTAAAATTTGCTTTAAATATTTCTTTGGGAAAGGGGACATCACACTTCTACTCAATGAAGAGAAACATTTTTACAGTCCAGAGGTGTTTTATTTTTCTTAACCCCTATTATGCCATGAATCCAAAGGGAACAGCTTCCAGCAGCTCAGGCTCCTTCCCATTGGTTCTCACAAAGTGTGCTTCTCTGGGTGGAGCAAGCTGGCACTTCAGTTGAACCCAGGTGCCTTTCTCCCTGGCTTCCTTCTTTTTCTGATCATATTCCTCCACGCGTTTCAGGAAGCTATTTCAGTTCTTAGAGTGCTTAATGTGCTCAATATGCACGTTAATTCTCTTGGTAAGAATCTTGCCCTTAATCTGTGTGTTTACAGCAATGCTAACAGCATGCTGGGGAACACTATAGACTCTTCCAGCTTTGGGAACACTTGTGGGGCATTTCTCCCAACCTATCTTTCCAGGCTTTTCACCAACTTCTCCCAGGTCTTGCTTTATTCCAATCCTCCTGCATATCCATTCCATGCCCTTGTACATACCATATCACTTGTCTGTATGCTCACCTCCATCTGTCAAAAGTTGACTTATGACTTCAGACATAGGTCAAATTCTCCTTTCCCTCAGCCTGAAGTCACTGTTTTGAGTAGGAATCTCCACAGCTTTCTTTTTTGACCACTCATTTATTTATCTGTACATATTCACTCATTTTGTTATTCTACCCTTGTTTTTATGTTCTTTTCCTCAGGTAGATCATAAGCAGATTGAAGGCACGGATTGTTGACAGGTGTATATTAATTTCTGTTGCTAAATGTCCTGGACTGGCATAAAGGCTCTGAAGGGATTATTCACCAGAGCAAAGCTGGAGAGAACTCCTCCCCCAGCCTAGCAGGTCTTTGTAACTGTAGTCCTGAGGGTGTGGAAGCTTAGCAGTTTCTAAGAAGATGAGTGTGAGACACTCAGTCCTTCTGGACTTCCTGAGGTAGTAAAGTATCGTTGGAGTTGCCAAAGGAGAAAGTAGAAGCCAGACTGGCACCAAGCACCACCAGGTCAATTTTTCCTTCAGGCTCCGGTCAACAAAACATCCCAACAACCTCTTTTTTTGTTTATTTTTGGTTTTTTAGACAGGGTCTCACTTTGTCACCCAGGCTTGAGTGCAGTGATGTGAACATGGGTCACTGCAGCCTCAACCTCCTGGGCTCAAGCAATCCTCCCACCTCAGCCCCGACAGTAGCTGGAACTATAGGTGTACACCACCAGCCCAGCTAATTTTTGTATTTTTTGTAGAAACAGGATTTCTCCCTGTTGCCCAGGCTGGTCTCGAAGTCCTAGGTTCAAGCAACCCACGTACCTCAACCTCCCAAGGTGCTGGGATTACAGGTGTGAGCCACCATGCCCTCCTCACTCCAGCCACTTCTAAGGATATAATGGAGACTGCTATTACCAAGAAATGTTAATAATGATCAAGAAAGGACATACAGCACATTTGTAAAATAGTTTTAACATTTCTGAATAAATAGCTATTCTCTAATTAAGCATCAAAGAACTCTGGCCAAAAAGTCTGTGAAATAAATTGTATACTTGCTCCCATCCATGCCTCTCCCCACAAGTTTGACTTTGATCTTCCAAACACAGATCATTTTGAAGAAAACATAGCAAGGGAGCCCCTGTCTTGGGATGTTTTTTGATACTTTTTAATGCCTGCACTGGTCAAGTCTGGGCAGGCTATACTGCAATCTCAGTGGCTTAATAGAACAGAGGTTAATTTTTCACTCACACTACGTGTCCATTGCAGGTGGGGAGCCCTGCTGCATGTAGTCCCTTGGGGACCCAGGTTCATGGAGGCGCTATTAGCTGAACATCCTCAGTGCCTATGGGAGGCAGAGAACTCATACGAGTCCAGAAGTGACAAGTCACTTTCACTCACAGCTCATAGGCCAAAAGTGGTCACACAGTTCTACCTATCTGTAAGAAGGGAAATGTACATGAACCTCTTGGTGAGAGCATTCCTGAATTTATCCAAAACGTCTTAGACACACTGCCGTGCGTTTCTCCTCTAACGGATACTGGCGTCTATTGCTTCTATAAAAGGTGTAGGAAACTCAATAATGTACTTACATTTAAGTCAACACATGGAGAGAACAGATAGTCCAAGCAAATGACTTCAGTATGTTTAATTCCTGGATCAGGAAATTAAATTCTTTCAGAGCCACATTAACATCTATCACTCTGATTTAAAACTGTCATCTAGGCTTTCTTTGATACTTCTGATTAATAGAATGATTACGGCATATGACTAAGTAGAACACCTTCTCTTTATTTTGAGTAAAGAATATACAGACAATAAACACTTGAATTTGGCCAAGAGAAAGATTAAAGACAACGTTTTCACTGTGCTGTAGCTTCATGGAGTTTTTTTTTTGTGCTGATGATGATTTTTACTGCCTTTGTCCTATAGAAAAGATTGTACACTGATAAGAACCCCATAACCAGCTTCCCTTGCATAAAAATGTGAAGTGACATAACAGATAATCTATCAGGAAATTCCTCTAATTTAAGTAAAGGCAAAACTCCAGGGACTAAAGACAATAATCATCGTTGCTTCTTTTTGCTGATGCTTAGTTCAAGATGTTTATTCAAGAGAGTTAAAGGGAAAAGAAATACAAAATACAGGATTTTCAGGCAGTGCTTCAAAATTAAGACCTTAGGGAAAGCAATTTCAAAAGCAAAAATAGATGCCACCAGTCCCCATTCTTATTTGAGATCTTATGCCAAATTAAATAGCGCTTTGATAATCATCTGGCACAGCAGTTCTCAATCAGTGACGCACATTAGAAACAACTGTGGAGTTTTAAAGTATACATAAACTTGGGCTCAAGCACTGGGATTCTAATTCACTGGGTCTAAGTTTCAGCACAACATCTGTCAAGTTTAAAGTCTTGGATAAGTATATGATTTTTTTTAATTAGAAAGCACATATCTAAAGGTAAGACCCCTCTGTTCCCTAAAGGAACAGGAAATCCTGCCTTCTGTTCTCCGGTTGAATTTGGAATCACTAATGTAGCCTCCATTTATCCATGTGGGAAAAATGAGTCAGGCCACCAAGTTCCCACCACCACAGAAAGAGTCACTATCAGAGCTGAAATGGCATCAAGGATTTTCTTTCTTTTCTTTTTTTTTTTTTTTTTTTTTTTTTTTGAGACAGAGTCTCACGCACTCTGTAGCCCAGGCTGGAGTGCTGTAGTGTAATCACAGTTCACTCCAACCTCCGCCTCCCTCCTCAGCCTCCTGAGTAGCTGGGACTACAGGCACATGCTACCATTCCTGGATAACTTTTGTACCTTTTTTTGTAGAAATGGGGTTTCATCATGTTGCCCAGACTGGTATCAAACTCCTGGGCTCAAGTGATCCAGCTGCCTTGGCCTCCCAAAGTGGGATTTTCTTAACCAGTAATTGGTCCCCATTATTTGCAGCCAAGTATTATAATTATAATCATTAAATCCTGCTTATCAAAGTTACTTTTAGAACTATTTATGGTCATTCTCTGGCTATGAACAGACCGTCAGTGTGTTCCTGGACCAAACTGAGGGTCGGGCTGCTATTTTTCGCAGCCCAATAACAAGATGCAGATGAACTGGGGAGGAAGAGAGTTTTTATTTCTGTAACTGATTACAGGGAGAAGGCCTGGAAATTATCATCAGACCAACTCAAAATTACAAAGTTTTCCAGAGCTGATATACCTTCTAAGCTATAAGTCTACGTGTAAGTATGCATTCATCTAAAGACATACGTGATTAACTTCTTTTAATCTATAACTAAGGTCTGAGTCCTGAAGACCTTTCTCTGGAGCCTTAGTAAATTTTCTTAATCTAAGTGGGTCCAGGTGCTGGGGTGATTACCCTTATCTTGCCTCCTGCTAAATCACAAAGGTTTGAGGAGTTCCTTCAGACCCCCAATAAACTTGTTTGTGGAGGCCTGGGGAGTTTCTTCAGACCCACAATAAAACTTGTTTAACCCTAAATGTGTCCTAGTAAGAATTCCTTCATTATTTGGTCATGCTTTAAGGCCCAGGAAAGGCCTACGCAAAACTCTTTATGGGCTTTTGTTACATCCCAGCCTTTGTATAAGGGCGCTGGCTTTTAATATTTAACTTAACCACTCAGTCAGTGCTGAAACAGCTGTTAGTGAGGCCTGGCCTGCCACAAGTGTGAGGCGGTAGAACAGTGGCATTTCCTTTCTCTTTGTAGTTGGGATAAAAGCTATGTGACTATGTAACGTACCTCTCTCTGCCTGCCCTCACACATTCAAGCCACACCAGCTGGCTTTTTCTCACTCAGCATGTCAAGTGGCCTCTAGATGGGTTGGGCCTAAACAGACAGGAACGTGGCCCCTGGCATGGAGCAGGCACTGGGGTGGGGACCCAGCTGGGGCCTGGGAGCAGTCCAATCTGGCTGGAAGAACATGTCCTCTACTCAGAGGAGGCTGGTCAGCATTAGGGAAGTCCACCATGCAGTAACAATGAATGGAGTCACATGGTCACCAAGAATTCAGAGGCAGTTGAAATCTGGAAATCCACCAAGAGCTAGACTTTCTTCATCTGGAAAGGCATTGAATTAGGCCCTATGCCTGCTTCTGAGTCTTGAAACTAAGTAAAAGGGCAAAAAGCTGATTTGCACAAGATTCATTTTCTGCTCTAATAAGCATAGAAAATTATGTTAGATAAATGTTTAATGAGACTGAAAGTCAAGGAAGAATAGGTCACAGGGGACTTTGATTAAGGAACATATAAGTAGCTTAATTGACTTTCTTTACTGATTTTTAAAAAATAAAAAACAGGGGCCAGGTGCGGTGACTCACACCTGTAATCCCAGCACTTTGGGAGTCGAAGGCAGGCGGGTCAAGAGATCGAGACCATCCTGGCCAAAATGGTGAAACCCTGTCTCCACTGAAAATACAAAAATTAGCTGGGCATGGTGGCACGGGCCTGCAGTCCCAGCTACTTGGGAGGCTGAGCCAGGAGAATCACTTGAACCCAGGAGGCAGAGGTTGCAGTGAGCCGAGATCACGCCACTGCACTCCAGCCTGGCGACAGAGCGAGACTCCATTTAAAAAAAAAAAATAATAGTAACAGAGATAATTATTTTACTAACCTCCTTACACAGATTGACAGCAAAACTTTCCTTAGAGTGGCACACCAGCCCCTTTGTCACCTGGGCCTCACATCTTGATTTAGCCATGACTCCCACAGTTCCCAGCCCACAGCACTGAACCCCTGTGCAGAGTCCTAGACTACTTCCCCCCTCACTCCATGCCTCTGAGCTGTTCCATCTCACTGGAATGTCCTTGGTTCTCCTTTTCAACCTTGTGAAATCATGTAAACAGGTCAAAGCCCAGCGTAGACATTTCCACTTCATAAAGTGGTCCCTGTCCCAACCTCCTACTGAAGGCAGAGCTGATTCCCCCATCTCTGCACTTTATACCTATACACCTCAGGGCTTTCTCATGGGCAGCCAAGATTGAGAATCATTGTCTTAGAACTAGCATCTATCAAGCCAGGGATGGTGGCTCACACCTATAATCCCAGCACTTTGGGAGTCCAAGGTGGGTGGATCGCCTCGAGTTCAGGAGCTCAAGACCAGCTTGGACAACATGGCAAAACACCATCTCTACAAAAAATGCAATTAGCCAGGCATGGTAGGTCTCAGCTATTCAGGAGGCTGAAGTAGGAGGATGGCTTGAGCCTGGGAGGTTGAGGTTGCAGTGAGCTGAGATTGTACCACTGCACTCTAGCCTGGGTGACAGAGTGAGACCCTATCTTAAAAAAAAAAAAAAAAAAAATTAAAAACCTAGTATCTATCAAATACTTATTTGAAACAACATGAACAGTATGATCACTTTGATCTGTACATTTATCCTTCTGTATGTATATAAGCATTAAAATGTCTGATTATGGGCCAGGCGCAGTGGCTCACGCCTGCAATCCCAGTACTTTGGGAGGCCAAGGCAGGTGGATCACATGAGGCCAGGAGTTCCAGTTCAGCCTAGCCAAGGTGGCAAAACCCTCTCTACTAAAAGTACAAAAAATTATCAGGGTGTGGTGGCACGTGCCTATTGTCCCACTACTTGGGAGGCTGAGGCAGGAGAAATGCTTGAACCCAGAGGGCTGAGGTTGCAGTGAGCCGAGATCGCACCACTGCACTCCAGCCTGGGCAACAGAGCACTCTGTTGTCAAAAAAAAAATAAAAATAAAAAAAAGTCTGATTATGATTATTGTTTCTGAGTGATGGCATTATGGGTAATTTTTTATACTGAATTTTGTACTTTTCTGTATTACCAGAATTTTTTAATGAGAATGTTTTAATGAAATGAATAGTCATTTTAAAAGAAACCTTCTCTGTCTTATCCAAAAATGTCTACCCATCCTACCCCATTACTCTCTATTTTTATGTGCTATTGGATTTTTTATATAGCCCTTGCCACAAGTTTTAGTTATATATTTATCTATTCATTTGTTTGCTTGTTTATTTTCTGTCTTTGCCTCTTGACTATAAACTCATGAAGGGGAGGACTATATTATTTTATTCACCAACGTATATCCAATACCTACCACAGTGCCTGGCACACAGCAGATATTCCAAAATATTTGTTGCTTAATGAATAGGTGGACAAATTAATATGTGGTATAATAGAAGGAAATTCAACAAGCATTGGGGAAAAACGGAGAGAATGAATAATTCTGTCAGAAGAAATCCAAGAAGGCATCACAAAGAAGGAGACACATGAACTGAGTCTTGAACAATTAATAGATTTCCCCATGCAGTGAAGAGGGAGAGATTTGTAGGCAATGAGAACACCCGGTCCAGAGGTGCAGGAGATATGAAGGCATACACATGTTTATGAGACAAAAGTTGGGTGTGGCCAGAAGGTAGACAGAGTGATATGTGTACATGAGGCTGAAGAGATAGGTTGGAGCCAATTGCGTAGAGCCTTGTGATTTGGCAAACAAATGGATCAGTAATGTTCATAAAAGGACTCAATACAGCAGAGTAAGGAATTCAGAAATCAGATTAAAAGGATTTTTATTACCTTTTTATTTTGAAGTAATTTTAGGCTTGCAGAAAATTAGCAAAAATAGAGAGATCAAATATACCCTTCACTCATTTTCCCTAATGATAATATCTTGCATAACCAAAGTACAATTATCAAAACAAAGAGATATACTGGTACAATACTATTAACTAAAATATAGATTTTAGGCCGGGCACAGTGGCTCACGCCTATAATCCCAGCACTTTGGGAGGCCAAGGCGAGCAGATCACTTGAGGTCAGGAGTTTGAGACCATCCTGGCCCACATGGTGAAATACGGTCTCTACTAAAAATACAAAAAATTAGCTGGGCTTGGTGGCATGCACCTGTAATCCACCTGCTTGGGAGGCTGAGGTGGGAGCATCACTTGAACCCAGGAGGTGGAGGTTGCAGTGAGCCAAGATCTGGTCACCGCACTGTAGCCTGGGTGACAAAATGAGACCCTGTCTTGAAAAATAAGTAAATAAAAATAAATAAATAATACAGATTTTATGTAAATTTCATCAGTTTGCCACTAATATTCTTTTTCTGTTCTGGGATCCAATCCAAGAATTTCACTTTGCATTACTTGTCATGTCTCCTTAGTCCCCTCTCATCTGTGATAGCAACTGATCTTACCCTGTCTTTAATGAAACTTGACATTTTTTAAGAGTACCGGCCAGTTATTTTGTAGATTTTTCCTCAATTTGTTTGTCTGATGCTTTTTCATAATTAGATTGAGTGCACGCATTTTCAGCCCTTCTCAGAGCATGATTCCGGGGGGGTCTTATGATGTTGGTACCCAACATTATTGCTGGTGATGTTAACCTTAGTCGCTGTGTTAGCCAGCTTTTCCCACTGTAACATTGTAATTTTTATCTTTGTAATGAATATTTATCTTAGAGTAGATGCTTTTTTTTTTTTTTTTTTGAGACAGGGTCTCACTTTGTCACCCAGGCTGGAGTGCAGTGGCACAATCTCAGCTCACTGCAGCCTCAACCTCTGGGGGTCAAGCAATCCTCCTGCCTCAGCCCCCACAAGTAGCTGGACTACAGGGGCCTGCCACCATGCCCAGCTAATGTTTTTGTACTTTTTAAAGAGACAGGGTTTTGCCGTGTTGTCCAGGCTGATCTCAAACTCCTGAGCTCAAGTGATCTGCCCACCTCGGCCTTTCAAAGTGCTATGATTACAGGCGTGAGCCAGTGCACCCAGCCTTAAAAATAAATGTGATTATATACACTTAAGGCATACAACATAATGTTATGGGATACATATAGATAGTAAAATAGTTACTATGTAAGCGCATATAAATATTTTTATGTTCACTAATGTGAAACAACAAAGACAGCAAGCCAAATGAAGATAATGTTAATGGCATTTCACACATCTTAAATTAGTAATAACAGGTTACTATATAATTAATTCCATTTCCATCCTTTGCTTGCTAAACGTTTTTCAGGATCTCCCTTTCCTGAATATTCATTAGATGCTTTACTGTGTGCCTTGCTTTATTGCAGATGGCAACCAAACACAAAGAGGTTTTCTGGGTTTTTTATTTTTCTTTTGTTGGAGTTTTTTTGTATATCTATATCTAGGCCCCTAGCCAACTGTTTTTAAACCTTTTATGTCTTAGCACAGAGAAAAAAGTAGGATGAACTAGAAGGTGTTTGTGGATGTCCATATGGGGCTTGGTTAAAAAAAAATACAGTTGTGAGAAAAATACAGGGTATCAAATTTGAATGAAACCCAAATAAAATATTTTCAGATATTTCAATTTGAAATTTGAGCTTACGTATTTAACCTAAATGTTTTTCCTTTCCTTGCATTGACAAATGTATTATTGAAATTCTTATAATAATCTGAAGGAATTTTGGAATTTAGCTTTAGCTTATCAAATATTTCTTGCCAACTGCACAAGTATTACAGCTGTCACCCCACAGGTAGTTGGATGTCACTAAAAGGGCGCATCAGGAACAAATGAACAGAAAGATCCCATAAGCATGAAGACAAATGTGCCCAGTCAGCTGGACCCATTCTGCCCAGCATCACTCCCAGCCTCACCCACTGACTCTTCCAGAAGCTCCATGGACCACTTGTCCACAAGGGGCAGCAGTGAGTTCTTCAGCGGACTGAAGAAATCCATAGCTGGCAATGAGGGAGGGCTTCTCTTTGGCCACGCTCAGTTTCACAGTTGGCTGTGGCCAACACTTGTGTCTTCAGCTTCAGGAATAACAGAGCCTACCCCAGAGCTCTCAGAGCCCACCCTGCCCATGTAAACAGTGAATGTATCTCTGATGTTATCACCGTCTTCCATATCAGAGTGTGTCGCACAGAAACATAGTCACTAGAATAACTGTGGTGGTAACCATAATTTAATTTAGATAGTAAATTATCTTCCTAAAACCCGAGGTTAAGACTTTAGTTCCTCCAACCATAATTTCAACCCAAGCGCCTGCCAGCAACCCTTTATGCACACAGCCTGTCCCACTTCCTCCATCTTCACAAAGATGTGGTACATTTCTAGGTTAAGCCCAGGTTTTCTTTCTTCCTCTTCCTTTATCGCTCTGAAGCCATCTTGGGCAAACCACTACTTCTGCCCCGGAGTTCATCTCCATTTCCTAGGCCTAGTCCTAATGCTGGCCTTGTCCAGTTATCCTCAACATGAGTTGCAACTGGGAAAAAGGTATATAGAAGTAAATTTGCAAGTACTGAAATTCCACTTGCTGTCAACTTAACTAAGAATCAATTACTGTTCACAGACAATTTACAGCTAAATAAGTGACTATAATTCAAACACACTTTCTGATCAATAGCATTTGGAGAAAATTGATACAGTTTTAGTGTTTTTACTTTACTATTCTACTTTCTGCTAACATCCCATTAATGGAAATAGTTTTTAAACAATAGAATGTCGTTGTTGAACACTCTCTTACAAATTTTCGATAATGTGCCCAGCTTCTGGCTGCTTCTTCAGAGACTCCTCTCCTGACCCTCCTTCCCTCCCTCTTTTTCCTAAAGCCTCAGCTTTCAAGTCCTAGAGATGAGTGAGCCCTGGGAGTCACGTTCAATACAAAAGTATATACTTTTCGGAGCATATGCTTTTCTGGAGTTCGGAAGGGAAATTCATTTTTAAAATCCAATAGTTATTTTCTTTTTCTGTCTCTCATTTTGAAGTTTGATGCAATAATTAACTTCTGTCTTTGTTCTGAGGGAACTCAGATCCAGCTTCAGTTCCTTGTGAAAACAGCGTTTAAAATTTGCAATTCCTCATGCTACCCAGTTTTGAATAGAAGAATATGGATATCCTAGTCAGCTTCCAGAACACAGAAATCTCTTCATGTTTCTCCTCCTGAGGGATAGGATAGCTTTGAGATATGAATTAAGTTTCAAAAGAAAATAACTGAAGAAGTCGTTGAGTAAAGGAAAAAGAGCTATAAGGGTGAAGCTGAAGCCCAAGCTTCCAGACAAAGCATTAGTAGACAATTCACAGACCAAATATCAGATCTTTTAATAGAACGGCTTTTCAACCTGGGCAGATCTCCAGGAGAGTTTTCTGTTAGTGTCCAGGGGGAAATAGGTTCTTTGTAGATAAAGTGAAAACGTCAGATTTGGAAAGAAGTTGGAATTAGAAAGAAGCAGCACAGAAATGGAGATGCTCACTTTTCCTATACACATTCTTTGTTGCTATACAACCAAAGCTTTGTACTTCTGTTTATCCAATTGTCAAATGAAGATGGTGCCACATGTTCCAACTCTCAGTCTGGAAGGGGCTAAATGAAAAACATTGATGCATTAGACATGGGAAGTTCTAAGAAAGTAGAAGAGCTGTATTAATGTCAGGCAGTTTGATGTTGTTTAACTTTTTGTCAAGTAAGTCAACCTCTCTGGTCTTATTGACGTTTGTGGTCCTAGCCAATTTCTTCATGTCAGCTTCATGGTCATTTGCATGTGTATTTTTTGGTTTTACCTTCCTGTCCTTTGCCAGATTCTGGATGTCCCTTCTACTTTTTCCATACATAATAAAACCAAACAAAACTGTATTTGGACCAATATTTTATCCAGGATCCCCCACCCCAAGCAGTGTAAGGGTAAAAATACATCAACATTTGGAATCTTAGATGTCAAGATTCTCACCAATTTAGGCCATTGTTTTTCAAAATGCAACAATGGTCATATTACTATGATGAGATTATAGATAGAGCTGCCATGTAAGGTTGCACAGTTTGTGTACTGCACAAAGGTGCCCAGCCAGGAAGTGAGGGCTAACAACTATCCAGACACCACTCCACCTCTGCCTGAGGGAAAAGATGTTTTTCTGCACCTTTTGATTGTGAAGCCATTTACTCAAGGTGCTGTGCCTGCCCAGAGAGGGCATCCTTTTCCAATTTGTACAATAGTTGCATACAGCCTAGAGATCTTGATTGTTTAGATTCTGACAGAGGGGAAGACGGGTGGGCATGAGTGGGTGGACATGAGTAGAGTAATGGTCTGTTCTTTCTGCTTGACTCCAGCTGTGCCACCTCTGAGGCTACTGACTCTCCAGCAGCCTTTCCGGCTTCTCTCTCTTCCCATCACACGTTTTTCCTCTCCACACTTTTTACGCAGCTTCATTCTTCTTTCTCCTCCCTTCCTAGTATCTCTCTTTCCCTATCATCATTTCCTGCCCTTTCCTCTCACTCCCAGGAGACGGACCGATGGCCAAGTGCCATCACTGTTATATTGACCTCCTTCTTGAGTACTAGTCACCAATAATATCACTATAATCACTTTGGAGTTTCTTCTCATCGTCAAATCTTGACACAATTACAAAGTAGTAGAAGTCTTGCATCTTTGCTTTATCCTTTTCAATACCCTGCCAGGCACCCCCCTTTCCCAGCCAACAAGGGTCCAGAACTCCCAGTGCAGACAGAACTGGTGGTCTGTTAAACTTGTGTAATAGTTCATTAAACTGTTAATGGCCAACCGCATTGCATCTCCTGGGAGTGTTGTCATTTGAAAAGCAGGTGCTTGGGATACCATGTTTTAGACATAAGGAAGGAACCTTACAGGAGAGAATTCGGAGCAGCTTTCTAGCTGAGGTGAATGATGGACAATTTTTTTGATAGAAGCACCCCCTCAAACATGTGCTTACTCTGCCTTAGGATTTCTTTCCGGTATTTTCACAGATGATCTTGAGACAAAATTGCCAGCCACCACACCTGCATCTCTTCCTCCTTGCTGCTTATATAGCTGAGATTATAATCTTTTCTCTAGAGAGCTCATATCAGAGCTTTCAAATTGACTGTCCCGAAAGTCATGACAACTATTTTCTCAGCCAGACTCATCCAGAAGCTTGGAAGTCCAGCAACTACCCTTTCTTTAATGTTAACAGAACTCCTCAAACTCCTCTATTTAAGTATTCCTAATGCAAGAGTGAAACTGAAGGTTTGGGAGGGCTCAGAAGAGGAGGATCCGAAAGGCCCCACCCTCAGCATGAAGTTTCTTTTTAAGTCACTGTTTTTCTTCCTATTTTTGGCAATTTTGCATTCTATTCTATAATACATCCATTTTTGTTTTGAAGTAAAAATTACATTTCCCCAAGTCTTCAAGCAAAATTGATCCTGCAGAAAGGTGCTTGTTTATTCTGCGGCTTCAGGAACCCTCAGGCCCTCCAGCTTGAGAAACTAGAAGCCTAGTTAAAATCCATATTTCTTTGCATGTTGTACAAGGACCTTCTTGACAGGTGCATATTTATCTCTACAGTTCCAGTCCTCCAACCAGCTTCCTGCAGTCCAAGCACACTGAACTCCTTGAAATTCTGTGACCATCTTAGTGTTTCTTATTTCAGAAAAATTGCTTATGCTGTTTCCTCAAACTAGAATGTACTGTCCCCCATCTCTCTGCCTATCTTCTAGACCCAACTGAAGGATCGTATTGCCCTGTGAAGCTCTCTATGACAAGCCCCAACAGGCTGAATAAGCTATCCCTCCCCTTATGCCACCAAAGTTCGCTCTTCTCCCATAGTGTACATGTCTCTTGATTGTAATTTGTTGCTTATGCTGCCCTTCTGCACTAGACTGTAAATTGCTTCAGGGCAGGGTCTGTGTCTTATTCATCTTGGCCATCGCTGGACCAGCACCATGCCTGGCAAATGGTAAGACAGGAGGTAAGTATGGCTATGATATTTCACCCTAGTGCTCACCAGGGTTGACCTGGTTGAGCTGAATGGACACGGGGATGTCCCTGTCCTCTCTCTTTACTCCTCGAGTGTCCCTTCCATTCTTTCTGTCAAATAGGATGGTCGAGATGAACAAGGACATTCTAGCCAAGAAGTTTCAGAAACTTTCCATCACTGATGAGCCCTCCAAACAAGCTCTCCAGACCCAACACTTAGTAGGTTCTCAGTCAATATCTGCTAAATATTTTAATGAACCAATGATCACCACCATTGTTTCTCTTATTAAGCAGTATTATATTTTCTTAGTCTTATCTTTCTTAGTCTTATCTTTCAGAGATTCCTGATGTCTAAATCCCAGTGATCTAACAAAATATCAACATTTACTATACATTCAATAAAAGTATAATAAATAAATAAAGAAATGCACTAATATCTTCATGTGTCCTTTCATGTTTCTTAAAATGTACATGCACAAACAGGGCACGGTGGCTCAAGCCTATAATCCCAGCACTTTGGGAGGCTGAGGTGGGAGATCACTTGAGGCCAGGAGTTTGAGATCAGCCTGGCCAACAGGGCAAAACTCCCATCTCTACTAAAAAAAAAAAAAAAAATCCAGCCGCCATGGCTCACAACTGTAATCCCAGCACTTTGGGAGGCTGAGGCGGGCGGATCATTTGAGGTCAGGAGTTCAAGACCAGCCTGGCCAACATGGTGAAACCCCGTCTCTACTGAAAATACAAAAATTAGCCGGGCATAGTGGCATGTGCCTGTAATCCCAGGTACTTGAGAGGCTGAGACAGGAGAATCACTTGAACCTGGGAGGCAGAGGTTGCAGTGAGCCAAGATCCCACCACTGCACTCCAGCCTGTGCAACAGAGCAAGACTCTGTATCAAAAAAAAAAAAAAAAAAAAGTACATGCACTTCCTATTTTACCTTATGACCCTAACACCTGATATGTTTACCAGCCTGCTAAGGAACAAGGAACTGGCTTGCCACTCAGAAATAAAATTTTGACAAATTTGTGATGATCAAAATTTCTTTCTGAAAACCTTACCGGTTACCAGTGTGATTATCTTTTTTAAATTACAGGCTCCACTAGGAGTAGAACTTTTTTGAGTAGCTATGATCTCCACCACGGCTAATATAATTTAATATTTATAATACCATTGTCCTCAAGGTAAGGACCACCTCTCAGTATAAATGCTCAACAGATGTGGTGTTGAAGCATGGCACTACTCTTAAGCATTTTTCATTTGTTTGTTTGTTTTTTTGAGACTGAGTCTCACTCTCTATCGCCCAGGCTAGAGTGCAGTAGCACGATCTCAGCTCACTGCAACCTCCGCCTCCCAGGCTCAAGTGATTCTCCTGCCTCAGCCTCCTGAGTAGCTGGGATTACAGGCGCCCACCACCATGCCTGGCAATTTTTGTATTTTTAGTAGAGATGGGGTTTCACCATGTTGGCCAGGCTGGTTTCGAACTCTTGACCTCATGTGATCTGCCCGCCTTGTCCTCCCAAAGTGCTGGGATTACAGGTGTGAGCCACCATGCCCGGCCATCTTAAACATTTTAAAAAACAAAGTGAATATGCCCCAGGCATCTGACCTAGACCACAGTTCTGAGCCAGATCTGAATGTGAAAAACAAAATCTGATGCCTCTGGAATTTCAGAGCAATGCCCAGTTTTAATTGGTGCAATGATGCCCTTTCCTTGGCCACTATTCAGTTATAGCCTGGCTGCCAGGGACTAATAAGATGAGCGTTTTTCAGCCAGGCATAAAGCAAGTAAATAGAAACTTCAGTCTGGGAATGAGTTTGTCTTTCCCAAATCCTAGAGAAGTATTCTCCCTTTTCTTTTTCTTTTGTTTGTTTGTTTGTTTTTTATTGTCCCCTTCTAATAGTAAAAAGTTTCTGATCAAATGTTCCCAATATATGGATAATTATTGATTTATAAATTATGTACATGTATTACCATACTAATGTATCTGTGCTTTTATAAAATCCATCAAAATGGAAACTTAAAAAGTTATATAAAAATTAATATAAATAGAAGTTCTCATATTTTCTTCTCTTGCCCTAATAAATGTCTTATAAGTAGCCCACTGGCTGAAAGGACTCACACACTGCTAGGTGTGGTAACAGCAAGGCTCTCCAATGTCAGGTCACCTAACACATTTGGCCCCAACTCACCCAATGGCCCACTCTCTTCCATTAATGCTGTCCAAAGCAACTGGCTTTACTTTGAAGAAAAATGATAATTCAGTGATTGAATGATGATTTAAAAGGCTTTATTTGCAGTGGAACAAGCTAAATGCTGTATTAATTCCAAATGAAAAGAACTAGACTGCTGATTGTACTATAGGATAAGGAGGAAGGCAATAAAGCTGCAGTATATCCTTGAAGCGTGTCAAAGTGGTATGGTAAGGAAAAGGAGAGTTTTATCTCACAAAGCCATAAACACTAAACAACTTAATTTTCCATTCCAGAAAGTCAGCAGTCATCAAGACAGCACTTAGTAAAACATTTAAGATTTGTGAAAATAACAAGTACTGCAGTGGCACGCCGTGTGGTTCTCCACTTTGAAATTCCCCATTACTGTGACCTAAAGGGGAAGGAAAAAAACATATTATAGATTAGATATAGATAGATAGATGATAGATAGATAGATAGACAGATAGATAGATAGAGACAAAGTTGAAGAATATTACATAAAATTGTCTGCATTCTGCTGAAATAAATAGATGCATACTACATTTGCACAGTCTCCTTTTTAGGAGATATTTTTAGCACAAGTAAGCTGTACTTTCTCCCAACCTGCCGCTTGTCACCTCTACCCCTATTCTCCTCATTCTGAATAAATCCAGTCTATACCCACAAGACAATTGACTCTTTTAATTAATGGGTAGAAATGTATTCCCCACCTGTACAAATGCTCGACAGAGGCTGGGTCATTAGACACCTTTGGCATTAAATTCCATGGGTGGGCTCTATGAACATTTCTCTGATTGGGCTGTTAGAAAGCTTCTGGGGCTCTTGAGGTTCTTACCCTGTTATATGATTTAGCTACACAGCAAGTGGACTCTGAGGTGACGTTTTTCTGGACCAACATCGTCTTCTTGGACCTTAGTGGAGTGGGATATGCTCTAGAGAAGCAGCAGCCCATGCACTGAAGTATTGGGGCACCCGGCTGGGAGAAGAATGGGTTTTCCTGTAGTGTGCATTCTGGGCAATCTATCAGGGAAAAAAAAAAGGCAGAGTAAAATATCCAAAAAAGACTCAGAAAGAATCTATGAGGCCAGCACAGTAGCTCACACCTGTAATCCTAGCACTTTGGGAGGCCTTAGTGGGTGGATTGGTTGAGCTCAGGAGTTCGAGAGCAGCCTGAGCAACATGGTGAAACCCTGTCTCTACAAAAAATACAACAACAACAAAAATTAGCCAGACATGATGGTGCACACCTGTAGTCCCAGCTGCTTGAGGGTCTGGGACAGAAGAATCGCTTGAAGCTGGGAGGTCAAGGCTGCAGTGAGCCGAGATCATGCCACTGCAACTCCAGCCTGGGTGACAAAGTGAGACCCTGACTCAAAAAAATAAGAAAAAATGTGGTGGCTCACGTCTGTAATCCTAGCACTTTGGGAGGCTGAGGCAGGTGGATCACCAGAGGTTAGGAATTCGAGACCAGCCTGGCCAACATGGTGAAACCCCATCTCTACTAAAAATACAAAAATTTAGCTGGGCATGGTGGCAGGTGCCTGTAATACCAGCTACTCAGAAGGCTGAGGCAGAAGAATCACTAGAACACAGAAGGCGGAGGTTGCAGTAAGCTGAGATCACGTGATTGCACTCCAGCCTGGGCGATAGAACGAGACTCTGTCTCAAAAGAAAAGACAAGGCAAGGCAAGGCAACAAAGAAAAGAAACTGTGAATGCTTCCTTATTATGGGATAGTGAATATTATTTTTCCATCAAAAATGAAAGGAAACTAAGTAAGTGCTTTTTGGTTATATGTTAATCTTCATCTATAATATCTATTTAATATTTATACTGATTAATGTTCATGGGAAATAAAATTTAAAAACAAACATTTTTACAGATATGCTTAGAAAATCTCAGTTGTAGTCTCTCTTCAAGCATGGATTCTCTATCCCAATGCTAACAGTATGCCTAGAGGAAACACAAAACTTGACAGATGAAAACATCATGTTCATCTGAAAAGAGAATTTTGCGCAGAGGAAAAATATTTTTCCCTTTAGAATCTGCCATTGTTTTTCCCACACTAACCGCAAATATTGACAGAAATATGTCAGAATTAAGAAAGCTTGGTGAGTGTAGAGAGCCTGATATTAGATCAGGCACCTGCACTTGGGACCTGGATTAAAATATTACCACTTATCTAGAGAAAAACCATAACCAATAGTAGCTCACAATTTCAAAGCAGAAGGAATTATATCAGCTACTATATGAGATTTTTCAGACAATGCAGCAAAACAAATTTACTGTGTAAAATGGTTTTGTTTTTCTCACTTGTTAACTGATGTGAAAATTCATCTACAAAGGCAATGTTAAAAATCTCAAATCTGCCGGGAGAAATGTAAAAAATAATTGAGCTAACTGAATAAGGAGCATTTTCTTCTTGTAAGACTCAAGAATAAAAAGGAATCTATTTCCGATGAAAATGTATAGGCTGCTGCATAAATGGTTGTGTAAGATATCATTTTCACTGCACATTTTCTGAACCTAATTTAATTTTATGTTCACAATCTACAAGTGCCTAGATATGAATCCAGCAGCAAAGACTTATTACTTTTGAAAAGGTGGTAGAAATGTAATTAATGGAGTTATTGATGTACATCTAGAAATGTGTGTTGTCCTTATTACTTGAACCACAAGCTTGGTCACGCACCCTGCACATCAGGAGCAGAATGGAGAACATGCAGAAACACCGACAATATGACCAGAAAGGCAGCTGCATATTTTCTGTAGTAATCCATGGCGCTCCTGCAGACAGACATGGAAAAAAAAAAAAAAAACAGTTAATCTGAAATTGGCTTACCAGCCATAACAACAACCAGTAGTTTCAACATTACTACTAATAATAGTCATCAGTGTCTTGACCTCCCTGCTTTTATCTCCCAACATATACTAAAACCATGTAATTTTTTTTTAAAGTTCTCCTTAGGAAAGAGATAGATAACTGAATCTTCCCATTTCTCACATTAACCTTTAGAAAATTGGTTTAATAATAATTACAAAAAATTCTCTTTTTAAATTCTTTAAAATTTAAATTTTAAATTCTCTGTCATCCTGTTAAGAAGCCTCAATGTCCTTATTTGTAAAACATGGAACTTAAACTAGATAATACCTAAGAAAATATATATAAACTTATATATGAGATATAAAATATACAATCATTTGATGGAGGATAAACACAAAGTATTCAATGTTATCAGCCATTAAGGAAATGCAAATTAAAACTACAATGACATATTACACATCTATCAGAATGGCTAAAATAAAAAATAACACCAAATACTGGCATGGATGCAGAGAATCAAGATAACTCAGGCATTGCTGGTCTGGTGGGAATAGAAAATGGTACAGCCACTCTGGGAAATAGTTTGGCAGTTTCTGATAAATCTAAACATGTACTTACCATATGCCCCAACAGTTGCACTTTTGGGCATTTATCTCAGAGAAATGAAGACTATGTTCACACAAAACTTATATATAAATATTCATAGAAACTTTGTTTAGAGTAGCCAAAAAACTGGAAACATTTCAAATGTCCATCAGCAAGTGAATGGTTATACAAATGATGGTATAGCCATACCATGGAATACTGTCCAGCAACAAAAAAATGAACACACTATTGATACACACAGCAGCTTGAATGGATCTCAAGAGAATTATGCTGAATGCAGGTTGAATACTATATGATTCCATTTATACAACACTGTGGAAATAACAAAATTATAGAGATAGAGAATAGATTAATGGTTTCAAAGAGTTAGCACTGGGAAAGAAGTGTATGAGGGTAAGTGTGACTCTAAAGGGATAGCACAAGGGAGCTGTGGTGATGGGACAGCCGCATGTTTATAGGGATGTTAGTCACACTAATCTACACATGCGATAAAACTGCATAACAGAGCACTAGTATTATGTGTGTGTGTGTGTCTTAAATCTGAATAAGCTGTATAGGCGGCAGCAATGTCAGTTCTCTAGTATTCACCTTGTCCTATAGTTATACAAGATAATTCTCAATGAGGGAACAAGCTGAAGGATATACAGGACTTCTCTGTACATTTTTTGCAACTTCCTCTAAATCTGCAATTATTCAAAATAAAATTTTTTAAAAAAATAATTCAGAATGAGGTTTAAAGGTACATATGAGTCAAAACTTATGGTTATTTTTCATGTAGACTGACGTAATAGGGCTGAGTTTCTGCTACATGTTTATATTAACCCATAATACTTCTTAGGAATAATTTGTCAGACAGCAGAACTGAGTTTATAACACATGTTGAGTATATCTATTGTGAACATCTGAAATCCGAAATGACCCACAATCTGAAACATTTTGAACACCAGCATGATAACACAAGTGGAAATTTCCACATATAAGTACTTAACAGAAACTTTGTTTATGCACAAAATATTTAAAATAGTGTATAAAATTACCTTCAGGCTATATGTATATGAAACAAATGAATTTTATGTTTAGACATGGGTCTCATCCCCAAGATATCTCACTATGTGTATGCAAATATTCCAATATCCAAAAAAAATTAAAATCTAAAACACCTTTCATCCTCAGCATTTCAGATAAAGGATACTCAACCTGTATAGAAATTCAGATTGTGTAAGTATGAAGGCTAAAACAAATGTATGTCATTATTTCTACCTAATATATATATTTATATGTAAGTAATTTTGAGTTCTATTTGTCTTCACACATAAGTAACACTGAATAAATATTGTTCTAAGTCAGTGGTTCTCAAAGTGTGATCTGGGAACCCCAAAGATTTTCAGTGGATCTGTGGGGTTAAAATGATTTTCATAATAATACTAAAATGTTGTTTGTGTTTTTTTCCTCTTCATCCTCTTGGGTGTTCAGAGAAATTTTCTAGAGGCTACATGACATTTAATTTTACAACAGATTGAATGAAAAAGCACATGAGAATTTAGCTGTGTTCTGTTAGGCCAGACGATGAAGAGTTTTGCAAAAGGGTAAAACAATGCCACTCATCACTAATTTTTTTCTTGAAAATTGTCATTTTTAAAAAATAAATATATGTTATATGTGTTAACATATGATGGATTTTTCTAAATGAATAAATATTTTAAAACTTTAGCATAATCACTAAGCCATTAAATATTAATGGACATGAATAGAAGCTCTTTGGGCTCTTCAATAATTTTTTTTTTTTTTTTTTTTTTTTTTTTGAGATTGAGTCTTCCTCTATTGCCCGGGATGGAATGCAGCCATGCAATCTTGGCTCACTGCAACCTCCACCTCCTGGGTTCAAGCAATTCTCCTGCCTCAGCCTCCCGAATAACTGGGACTACAGGCACACGCCACCACGCTCGGGTAATTTTTTTTTTTTTTTGATTTTTAGTAGAGACAGGGTTTCAGCATATTGGCCAGGCTGGTCTCAAACTCCTGACCTCGTGATCCACCTGCCTCGGCCTCCCAAAGTGCTGGGATTACAGGCGTGAGCCACCACGACCAGCCTGGGCTCTTCAATAATTTTTAAGAGTGTAAACAGGTTCTGAGGTCAATAAGTTTGAGAATACACAAAGCCATAAGGAAATGTTCAGAATTAAAACTAGTTTTCTTTTTAAACTAGTATCATTTTTGTGCCTTAATATTGCAGCTCATATATTATGAAAATTCAGCCATTATGCAGTGAACAACTATATCAGAATTAATTCAGAGAGAAACATTTATAATAAGATTGCAGAATGTGAAAGCATGAAGTCAATGCACATTTTAGAATTGCCTTTATAATAAAGTGAAAAGAAGATTGAAAAAGTGAAACAAAAATCACTATTGCTGTAGCAGAAACTATTATCTTTCTTTGCCTTTATTTTGAAAAGAGATGACATTAACCAAGTAAAAACAGAATAACCTTCAAATTCTAGGTGATTTTGAAAGCATTTTAATAAATCTTTTTATCATCCTAATCACCCTCAGGTTTTTCTGTTTTAAAATTCGAAAGAAAATATTAAGAATCAGGGGGAGAAATTAAATTCTGCTGGGATTTATGCTATTTGGCAAAAATATGCTCAATCTAAAGTCGGATTTACTAATCTCAGCTTCTTTTGGTATTTCACATGAGTATTTTCCGAACTTCAAAGGCCCTGTACACACAACCTCAGACTAACCTGCAATACACATCAACATATCCTTATTTCCCATCACCCACCACATCAAGATAATATGAGTCCAAGAAAATGTGAGTTTTCTCAACTTGGCCTTCTTTCTCTCCCTTTTCAGTTCATCTACTTCAGAGTCTTTTAAGGAGCTGCTCAACTGCCAGATTCACTGTGAAGTTTTCACCCAACCCCAAAGACAAAATAAATATCTTTCTCCACTGCACTCACCTATCACTTGGCTTATAATTCTTAGATGATGCCCCACAGTCTAACCAGTTATGTACACGTCTATCTCTTCATCCACAAAGAAAGTTTCTTTCTTTTTATTTAAATTAGAAATAGGGTCTCGAGAGGTGGAAGCTGCAGTGAGCCGAGATTGTGCCACTGCACTCTACCCTGGGCAACAGAGAGAGACTCCGTCTTAAAAAAAAAAAAAAAAAAAGAAAGAAAAGAAAAGAGAAAAGAAAAGAAGTGGGCATCTCACTATGTTGTCTAGGCATCTTACTTTAAAAGGATTTTTTTTTTTTTTTGTAATAAAAACAGAGCAGAGGAGCGGCAAAGTGGAGTCCCTTGTTCATTGCCCCTGCGTTTACTGCTATGGCAGATTGTACTTTCCAAAAATGGCCACAAAAATACCCCTCAGCCTACATTTATTTGCAGTGTGACCTTGTCACTGCCACATCAAACAGTGGTATGTCTATCTTTGTATTTTTATCTTTGTACCCCATTTCATCTACATAGGCCCTTGACTGCTTAGATCAGGAATATAGCAGTAGTGACACTGGGCAAGTAGTAGGTATATCCCTTAACTGACCTGGCAGTTCCTGCTTCCCATCTCTTAGAAACCAGTTGCCATGTAAAAAATGCTCCTACACTGAGACCACCACAGGATGGGAAGGCCAAGCCACATGAAGACACTCTGGAGGGTAAAGTGTCACATGGAGAGGGAGAAAGAAGAGGCCAAGAAGTATTCAGGCACCAGACATGTGAGGGAAGAAACCACCCAGGATGACTAGCCCAGCTGAGCTTTTAGATGACTCCAGCCGCAGCCACCATCTGACTGCACTGAACCAGAAACTCGAGTTAAGAACTGCCCTGTTGAGCCCAGTCCACCAGCGGAACTTTGAAAGATAATAATTTGTTATTTCATTCACTGAATTTTCAGGTAACTTGATGCATCACAATAAATAACTGGAACAACTGCACTCTCTTATAACAAACATTTCTCCAAAGTCTGAGATATAGAACCACAATCTTGCCTCTACTTTCTCTTCTGTGCATATGGCAGGAAATGTAACAAAGTATAAAATAATTGGAGTTAGCATTCAACACAGTATCTGTAATACTGGATATGGTAACAATAATACCTTATATTTTAAAAAATAACACCTACCATTAATTGAGCACTCATGTGCCAGACATTCTTTTGGGCACCTTGAACTCACAAATACATTCAATCATCATGACAATCCTGTGTAGTATCATTCTCATTTTTGTAAAGAAATTGTAGAGATGAAGTAATCTATACAAGGTCACATAATTATTTACTGGCGGAGCCAAGATTTTAAAATGTCTCTTTACAATTCCAAACTCCAAGCTCTGAACCATACTTCATTGTACTGCTTTTAAATCTTTACATTTTACAATGAGCTTCCTAAATGATGTTTTCAGATGACATATCCCTAAATAAGATGCTGACATCTTTTTTTAGGGCAACGTTATTATGTGCCAGTTTAATATAACTTCCCGATGTATTTTTTATTTTACATATTTATTTGACTTCACCTTCTTCAGAACTCTTTAAAAAGTCATTTCTGCCATACCCATTGGCTCAGGCCAGTAATCCCAGCGCTTTGGGAGACCAAGGCAGATGGATCACTTGAGCCCAGGAGTTCAAGACCAGCCTGGGGAACATTGTGAAACCCCGTATCTATTAAAAATACAAAAATTAGCTGGGCATGGTAGCATGGGCCTGTAGTCCCAGCTACTTGGGAAGCTGAGGTGGGAGGATCACTGGAGCCTGAGTGGATGAGGCTGCAGTGAACTGGGATCGAGCCACTGTACTCCAGCCTGGGAGACAGTGAGAAACCCTGTCTTGAAAAAAAGAGAGAGAGAGAGAAAGAAAGAAAAAAGAAAAGAACAGGAGAGGAGAGGGGAAGAGGGGAGAGGAGGGGGAAGAAAGAAAGAGAGAGAGACAGAAAAAAGAAAAGAAAAGAGAGCAAGTTCAGGTATTTTAAACTGATCAAGCTATAAGGACTCTCTGCAGAGGGGAACAGCAGGGGAACAGGGAAAGGGGAAAAAGCATTAGCTTTCTTTCTTTCTTTCTTTTTTTTTTTTTTTTTTTTTTTTTTTTGAGACATGGTCTCACTCTGTCGATCAGACTGGAGTGTAGTGCCACAATCACGGCTCATTACAGTCTCGACTTTCCAAGCTCGAGTGATCCTCCCATCTTAGCCTCCCGGGTAACTGGGACAACAGGAGTGTGCCAGCAAGCCAGGCTAATTTGGGAGGGTTTTTTTGTTTTTTTGTTTTGTTTTGTTTTGTTTGTAGAGACAGGGTTTCTCTATGTTGCCCAGACTGATCTTCAACTCCTGGGCTCAAGTGAGATCCCCGGCTCTGCCTCCCAAAGTGCCAGAACTTCAGGCGTGAGCCCCCGTGCCCAGCCAGCATTGGCTTTCACATACATTCACTTGCTTTATTTTCTTTACACCTGTGTCATATATTAGAAAACTACACATTAGAGAATTTAAAAGATTTGCCAAAGTTGCTCAGAAAGTGATCTGATGCTAAGATGGTGTCCTTCCACTTGTACTACCCTTATAGCCTAGAAGTATACCATTAATCCATGTCCTCCTTTATAACTTGGAGTCACACATGGATCATGCTGTTTCAGTTATCTTGTCTAATTTGATTTCTAACATTGTTATTGATTCTACCCCTAGTTCAGCCTAAGTGCCCCACCTTAAACCACAGAGTGTTAAAGATGCTGGATCATTTCTACAATGTTATCTCTAAGCCTGGTGAACCAAGAAATTGCTAGACTACTTTGTGCAACATTACAATGGCACTGCTGTAACATTATATGCCAAATCCAGAATGTGCAAAGATCAGAAGTTGATAGCAAACTACTCTAGGATTCACAACTCGTAAAAATGAAGTTTGGTGCTATGAACCATGCTATTCTCAATAGAAATGTAAATGCACTCCTGTAAATTTTCTCTTTGAGACAGTAGATTAGTTTGATTTGCTTTTAAGCAAGACGTACATTATCTTCTAAGTTAGCCATTTCTGTTACCCAGCTCTTACTCTGAGTTTTCATGTAAAGTTGGGTCTCACATTAAAAAGAAATGTACACTGCAACTGAAAATCTGCTCTGGAACATAATTAATTGCTTTACTAACATTTTTCTCACACGCCACCCTTTTCAGCAGGAAATGGTAAGGAATATGACTCACTTAAAATTTCAATGACTCTTACTGCAAAAAATAATAATAAACTTAAGAAAATCAAAGTTGAAATTAAAATAAAAAACCATGAATCTTTTATAAATGATGACCACTCTTGTCTTTTTTAAATAATTCAAGAATATAGCAATGTATTACATGCAATTTGGTTGACCAATATTATGAATAATTGAATTGGTATTAAGTCAAGTAATTATTTAAAAGATATTTTCAGAAACTTTAAAAGATTCCTTTTCTAAAGCAAAATATCTGACTTCTGACTGGGAAAAAGATTGAAGAGCTTAAGAAACAAAATATCTACGGAGATGAAAGGGAGCTTCTGCATTCCTAAGAGACCCATATAGTGTCAGCCCACAGTTCTTCACACATGCCCATATCCTATTCTTCAACGCTAATAAGGAGGGACAAAAAAGGTCTTTTATTTTCTAGTGTCTATTTCCCAATCAGCCACCAATTAGTGCTAATGCTAAGATAGCCAAGGTTAGCTGCAAAAAAGTTTCCAGAAACTCACTGGAACTAATCAATTAGACTTGGGCAAGTGACTTATCATTGCAAATTCATGAATAATAGCTAGAGAAATACTACCAACTTTGATTTTTGTAGCATTTTATTAAAGAAGAAAAATGAAAACAATGACGTTCAAGAAATTCCATGCTACTATTCAAGTCTGCATGAGAACATCTATTCAAAAGATAATCAGAAGCTATAGTCATTCAGCTGAACAAGTGAGCCGCTTTATCATGGGCCAGCTTGAAGATATAGTTATACATCACTTAAAAATGGATAATAAAACAATATCGTAATGTCTGCTTGCCCTCTGTCTGGCTCCTGGAAGCCACTCAAAAGAATGTCTTTCCAATGACATACAATAATTCTTGAGGAAAATTTTTAGATCCTGACAGGCACTCAAGCATCTCAGCAGGAGACATTGGGTTTCTGGCTTCTGTTAGATAACATCTTACCCTATGATCACAGCCAAATTTTACAGACTTCCTTCTAATTCAATCATAAGTGCTGAAAAGAGAATGAGTAAAAGCCTGTCTCTGTTCTTATTAAGGTATATGCAGAGACTTTGGAATCTTCCTCATATTCTCAAATATTTTACTCCTCAATTAAAATCCCCCAAAATTATTTCATTCATATTACCTTTCTCTGGGCTTTTTGCAGGATGTGTTCAGGGCGGTTGACTGTGGATCCGAAGATGGATTTTAGCTTCGTCTTGTGAGTTCTCAGTAACTGCAGTTAATGAAGTCCTTACCTGCTTTTATACCAGCAGAGTGTTTCCACCTGCATCTAAGCCCTGGGATCAACAGGAAATTCCATCCAATGATTGAAGGGTACTTGGTGAAATTACCATGACGTCAATTTTTACCATGACATCAATTTGATCTTATCTTGTTTCAACCCTTAGGTCATTTTTGTTTTGAGCCATTTTCAGGTGATGGTGACGACAAGGTCAGCCTATGAAAAGAGAGTACACTGTCACTTTGTGCGTAATTTTATTGAGCCATACACATAACATCCTGAAAGCTGACACTTTCCTATAAACAAGAGACATTTAATTAGCTAAGTACCCGATATTTACCTAAACAAGAGCTATAGATTTCAGAAAATAGATATAGAGCATTTCCAGGCTTATGCCACTATTTAATTAGGAAACAGAAAAATAAAACACATGCCTATTTAGACTTTTCTAAAATTAATTTGCATCTGAATTTAATAAAGATGCATGAGAAAGGTATGAGGCAATTCTAAGAAGGACTGAATGGTTCTCAATATACGTGCCTGGTTTTTGTTTTTGTTTTTTTCTCAATTCACTTTTGTAAAGCTCAGTTTCTGCCTGAACAGAAAATATGTATGTCGTGGCTTGCCAGGTGTGGGACACTTAGCTCCAAGGTTCCCAACCCAGTGTCACCCTAAAACCTGCACAGCTCTTCAGACTGCTGTGGCTTCTTTTTTGCACACAGAGACTATGACCCTTCAAAAGTTCCTATCTTTATCTACTCTGCTCAGTGCCACTTCCGTAAGGAACTGGCTTAGATACAGACTACCAAGGACCTCTTCAACGAAGAGTTTAGAAGATCTATGTGATGCAAAAAGCAATTCTTGTTTAACATAAAGAAACTTGCCAAAGAACGCAAAGTTGTTTTGTGATTTATTTTCTGTGATAAACAAATGTGTTTAGGTTCTTATACCTTTTCAGATTTCCGTTGTTTCCTTCCAGTATGCACTCATTCACCTTTTCTTAGTGATGCTCCTTTTTGGGGGGCGAGTGGGGGAGACGGAATCTCGCTCTGTCGCCCAAGCTGGAGTACAGTGGCACAATCTCACTGCAGTCTACACCTCCCGAGTTCAAGCGCTTCTCCTGCCTCAGCCTCTGAGTAGCTGGGACTACAGGTGTGCGCCACAATGCCTGGCTAATTTTTGTATTTTTGGTAGAGACAGGGGTTTCACCATGTTGGCCAGGCTGGTTTAACCCCTGACCTCAAGTGATCCACCCACCTCGGCTTCCAAAAGTGCTGGGATCACAGGCATGAGCCACCATGCCGGGCCTTCCTAGTGATGATTGATGTCACCATTATTCAAGAATTTCTATCATTTAAATATCAGCCAACTGGCAGTATATTTTCAATGTAGCAGACTTATTTTGAAAATCTTTCCATCTAGGCATTTCACTCTTCTTTGTTCTATTCTTTCTCTTTCATTTCTGCCTTCTTTACATCCTTTTATTTCTTTTTTATCTGAATGATTACGTAGAAACAATGTTTCTAGGATGCTCTTATTAAATTATTTTTGTTTGGCTTATGATTTCACAGTGGATTTTATTTTTATTTCACATTTCTATATAAGAATTATGAATATTAGGGAATTCTTATGAAAATGTTTATAGTGTTTTTAAAGTTTACATACCGTTTTTTAATTTTTTTAGTGATGTGGCTACATAAATAATACAAAAGTCAGTGCCTTTAACACCTGACTTATCTTCCCCATGCCCTCAGTTATTCTACTCAAAAGCAATGTTTCCAGTTTCTTACTTATGTTTCTGCAGACACCCTATGTATATACAAACAAATTATATTTAAGTCCCCATCCCTGTTGAAATTCTCCTTAAAATAACAAACAGAATACAAAAATTAGAGGAATCCCTGCCTTTGTGCTTAGAGAATCTCTATTAGTATGGTATAAATTATACTTCTCTGTACTTTCTACAACAAATGTATATTACTTTTATAATTGGGGAAAGTACTGTTAACAAAAATATGTTTTTAAGTTTCACTATTTCATGTGGCTGCTTCCATTTATTATTGACAGTTTTATCCCATAACTGATAGTTCTATTTTCTTTACTCTGGGTAAGAGCAGGTTTGGTGGGTGAAGTATACAAATACCACTCCTCAGTCATTGACAGTTACCTCCCAGCTGCTAAAGTTTGAAGCATCTGTCACCAAAAAGATAGGCTGGCTGAAGAACTGGGATGATACAGGGCAACTCACCGCCTTTACTAGGCAAAGTCCTGAGAGCCCTATAGAGTATACAGGTCAGGAACTTCTTTGCAAAGCTGTATGACACAGTTAAGTATGTACGCGCTATGTTAAATGCATGAGTTTTTTTCCTAATGAAGTTTTGTCATTTACACGCTGAATTTTTTTAAATAACCATCTTTGTAAATGTTTCATATGCTTACTTGGTTTGTTTCATTCAACATAATTTGAACTTTCTAATAGCAAAACATGATTATCACAAACATTATGCTTTAATCAGAACAGCTCAGGTATGTAAAATCCTTGCATTTTGAAGTGGCTTTTTCTTTGGTAATTTTAATGATACATTACACAATTTTAAATTTTCAAGTAGTAGAAAAGTATATACAATGAAAAATAAGTCTTCCTCTTACTCCAAAATCCTTAATTCCATTCCCAAAGGTATTTATTTTTAAAAATTTCTTAATGTTTCCAGAAATTTACTATGTATATACATACGTTTTCTGGGGTTTTGCTGTATACAAATAGAAACACAAGATACACATTGTTTAGTGCCTTGCCTTCTTTCTGTTTTTAAAAACATAACAATGTATCTTGGTGGTTTCTTTCATATCCAAATGTGTGGATCTAACCCATACTTTTGAATATTACAAGATATAAAGGACCATGAATTATTCAACCAGCAGTCTATTAATGATCATTTCCATCATTTCCAGTTTTTAAATATTATAAACAATATGATAATTATCATCTTGCTCTGGTTAAATATATAATTATAGTTTTAGAATAAGTTTTTAGAAGTGGAATTGTTGGATCAAAGAGTATGAGTATTTTAAACTTGAGTAGAAGTTGCTCAGGTACTCACTCTTCTCCACCCCTCCTCAAGTTAATGCTATGAAATATGTTAATTTTTGTTGAACTAACAGATGAAAAACAATATTTTATTTTTATTTTCATGTAAATAATTTTGAGCAGGACTGAACATAATTTCATAAGTTCTGGTCATTTATGAATTTTTTTTCTGTGAACTGCCTGTTCAAAAATCTTTCTCAAGTTCTTAATTCTGTCTTTAATTTTAAGTTTGACTTTTGACTCTTTTGTGGTAGTTTTACAGTAGTTTGTATGTGGTCAAATTATGTATCTTTTACTTTTAGACTTGCAGAGTTTATGTAATGCCAAGATACTAAAAAGAAGTGCCCATATTTTATTCTAGACTGTATACAGTGTTATTTATTTTAGGTTTAGCCCTTTAATTTATCTGTAATTTATTTTGGAAATGAAGTAGAAATCTACCTTCTTTTTAAACCTAAATGACAAGCCAGGTGTTGTAATAACATGTATGGAATAATCAACTCTTCTTTCTCCACTAACTTGAAATTCTACTTACTTCCTAAATATTTTGAGGTCCATTTTTGGGTTCTCTACTGTTGTGACCTATATTAATAAAAATATTCAATCAATGATAGTTAAATATTTTAAATTTGTTTAGATTATTATTAGATATAATTATCGAGTGTCTCTTTACCAAGTGTATCAACCAAAGTGCATTATCAAAGAGAAATTAGACATAAATCATATCACTAACTTGCTAACAGTCTGTTTACTGTAAATTAGAAGCATTGGGATTTTCCCTCACCATTCTCTTTGACTTGTCATGAGGCTTCTAACACCCTAATTTTCTAATCTTCACTTGACTCCTTAATGCTGTGTGGCTGTGTTTCTTGAAGTATATCTCATGTTTTGTCTAAAATCAGAACTACTAGGGTGTGGTTTAAAAATACAGATTCGTGGGTCCCATCCTATCCTGGTCCTGCTGGACCAAAATCTCTCTCAGTTGAGCCCAGAAATTTGCATTTCATCAGTCAAAGCTTGAGAACGGTGACTGCATAGCGTTGTTTTATTAAGCAATACAGGAATGTAAGTAAGGAGCAATATGGTTTGTTTTCATCTTCAACTGTCCCTGTAGCACAACTAAATCAAAAATGGTAAAGTTATTTGTTCAGTTCTGTGAGCCTCCCCTCTGTACGAACAGCTGAAACATCCTGCTATAAGAATCTACGAGAAACAGCTCAAAGACCCAAAATAACTATCTCCTGGTCACAAACACCAAAACAGGCAGCAGAAAACTTATTGATTGAGATGAGGTTTTTAATCAACAACAACATATAAGGTGACTGACAGTCAGAAAGAATCACCTGAGATGTGATATGTAACACAGTGGCAGCAACAAAATCCCCCTACAACTGATGGGCAAGAAGCAAACTGACTTGACACATGTAAAGCAGCCAAGAATATTCTCTACTATTTCAGTCAAAACATGTGGTCTAATCAATAATGCAAACATCCTGTTTCTCAGGCTAACAACCTCTGTCACTGGAACCCTCAGAGAGATAAAGAAACTGCTGGTACAATTACAGCTAATCTTTCTCTAGTCTGAAATGTCAATAGACTAGGCAAATAATGTTGCCAAGAAAGGGAGAAAAATCTCACAGGTGAAAACTAATTTTTTTAACATTTTTCCATTTCTTTTTGCTTTGCACATGTCTCCTCCCACTTCCATATCAGAAAGCTCTCAGTAATCAACTATGAAAGGATTCATGGGAGAAACAGGTTTTGTACAAGAAGGAAAGAGAAGCAATTGTATTGACAGAATTGTTCAGTTATGTGCATATTACAGGATGGGGAGGTGAAAGAGTAAATGATGAAGTAACTTCCTACCCTAATTTTGCAGGGGAAGTCTTATGAGATGCTATATTTTGCGTGGGTTTGCCTAAAGATCTTCATCCTTAAAAAGCTGGCCTATTTTGCCATGAGAGGTAAGGGTACAACATTCAGAACCTCTGGGTATTCTCTCTGAATATCTGTATAAATGGCCATGTGGAACTTTACAGATAGTGGAAGAACTTGGTGGGAGAGAGTTAAAGCCACTTTTATTAAGGGAAGGAGATTTCCTTTGGATGATGCTTTCGATGTTGTTAAAAGAAAACCTCAGACAAAACAAATTTGATGGAGTTTAATTGAGCAAAAAGAAGCAATGATTCATGAATCTGTCAGCCTCCAGAATCACAGCAGATTCAGAGAGACTCCAGGGGTGCCCCATGGTCAAAACAAATTTATAGACAAAAAAAGCAAAGTGACATCTAGGCATCAGAAGTGAGGTACAGAAATAGCTGGATTGCTTGCAGGCTGGCGTTTGCCTTATTTGAACACAGTTTGAACACTCAACAGTCTATGAGTGGTTGAAGTATGGCTGCTGGGAATAGCCAAGACTCACTTACTGTTACAAGTGCATACTCGCAAGTTAGGTTTTCTATTTTGTCTATTAAGCTAAGTTACAGTTAGTCCACAAAGATTCAAACATAGAAGTATGGAGTCCTTCTCAGGCCCTATTTAGTTCACTTTAACAGTGTGGATAACAGGAGTCCCATGGTTCCTTCTAGGAGTGGGCAGTAGTACCACTTGCCCTCATCTAAAATCTTGGCTGCTATTCAATGGAAAATACGTTTAAGGGGAGAGTGAAACCTAATCACAAACATTATCTCAACACCCCTTCTCCACTCATACCATCTCTATCCCTGGGCTCTGGCTGAAATGGAGTGTGGGGGAATTTTGTCCATCCTCGGCCTCTAAATACAGCCCAGGCCTCAATGGGACTGCAGCAAGTCCCAGTCATTGTTCAGACACTGAGAAGCTCTCTGTCACCAAGGTAACTCCCTATTTCTCCAGCATTTTTAGATGCATTATGAATGAGCCGTTAGCCAGCAGTCCTTCTACTATGGTTTGGATATGGTTTGTTTGGCCCTACCAAATCTTATGTTGAAATTCAATCCCCAATGCTAGAGGTGGGGCCTAATGGGAAGCGTTTGGATCATGGGAGTGGATCCCTCATGACTAGCTTGGTGCCATCCTCATGGTAATGAATGAGTTCTTGCTCTATTATGCAAGTTCCCATGAGAGTTCTTCCCAGAGCTGGTTGTTAAAAAGAACCTGGTACCTCCCTCCCCTTTCTCTGCCTCCTTTTTTTCCAGGTGACCTCTGCACAATGTCTCCCCTCTCTTCTGACATGAATGGAAACAACCTGAAGCTCTCACCAAAAGCAGATGCAGCCACCATGCTTCTTGTACAGTCTGCAGAACTGTGAACCAAATAAACTTCTTTTCTTTATAAATTATCCAGCCTCTGGTATTCCTTTATAACAACACAAATAGACAAATGGGCTAAGACACTTTCTCCGTACTCGTACATTCCCCACACTCACATCTCCAGGATAAATGTACTTTCCGAGAGTTGGGGGCCAAATGGGAGTAGGGAATAAAGGTTTCCCACTTTGTCTTTCTTTATGCCTGATCAGTTTCAAAGGCCACCATGACATATCAGGCATTTAAATCCATTCTCCCTGGGAGTGGTTTTAACTTGGGTCATTCTTCGAAATGCTAAGGCTGGATTCCAGAAGAAAAAAAAGAAGAAAGAGGAGAAAGAGTGGGCGTTAAATAATTTGTATATACCTGAAAATTGCCAAAGGAATAGAATACCATAAAACATAGAATGAGAGTTGCCAATAAAGAGATGGAGAGAAACCATATGGAGACTGATTCCTAGATTTTAGAGAATTGAGACAACATTATCATTATTTAACTATATGACCCCCCTCTCCCTAACCCAAAAATATTGTATTTCTATTATGAATTTTGTTTTGAGAGTTGTTTATATTCTTTGAGATAATTAGAGACATTCTGGATGCAGAAATTGGGTAGGAAGCTCTGGCCTAAAGCATAAAACATGCAAAACTTATCCTCTCTCACGGCTTCACATGAAATCTCTATTCCAGACCTGACATCTCCCTTGAGCCTCATGCCAGTGTCTTCATTCAGTGTATTAACTATCTGTTGCCATGCAACCAATTACTCCAAATGTAGCAGCTTAAATCAACAAGCTTTTATTGTCTCACATAGATTCTGAGGGTCAGAAATCTGGGAGCCCCTTATCTGGGTGGTTCTGAATCAAGGTCACTCAAAAGGTGTCATATGGGGCTGACATGCCAAGCTGTCATATGAGGCTACAGTTATCTAAAAACTCAACTGGGGCTGGAGAATGCACTTCTAAACTCATTCACATGGTTGCTGACAAGCTGCAGTTCGTCACTGGTTATTGGCCACAGACTTCAGTTCCTCATCACATGGGCCTCTCCACAGGGCTGCTAACAACACGTTATCTGACTTCCTCTAGAGCAATAAATGAGAGGGAGAGAGTAGATGCCCAAAACAGTCACTACTGGCAAGGATACAGCGTAACTGGAAGTCTCATACATTATTGGTGGGAATGCAGATTGTACAATCACTTCAGAAAACAGTTTGGCAGGTCCTTTTTTTTTTTTTGGAGACAGGATCTCACTCTGTTACCTAGAGCCGGAGTGCAGTGGCACGATCTCTGCTCACTGCAACCTCTGCCTCCCAGGCTCAAGTAATCCTCCCACCTCTGCCTCCCAAGCCACAGGGACTGCAGGCATGTGCCACTATGCCTGGCTAGATTTTTTTGTGTGTTTTTTGTAGAGACGGGGTTTCGCCATGTTGCCCAGGCTGGTCTGGAACTCCTGAGCTCAGGCGATCCGCCCGCCTCGGCCTCCCAAAGTGCTGGGATTACAGGCGTGGGCCACTGAACCTGGCCTGACAGTTTCTTATAAAGTTAAATATACATGTACATAAACATAAATTTATGTTACAATCTGGCAATCTCCCTCCTAGGTAATTATCCAAGAGAAATTAAAATATATGTTCACACAAAGACTTGCACATGAATGTTTATAGTAATTCTATGCATAATAATCAAAAACTGAAAATACATTTGACCCTTGAATAACATAAGGGTTAGGGGTGCTGACCCCTGCACACTCGAAAATATTTTTAATGTGAAAAAAATATTTTTAACTCCCCAAACACTTAACTACTAATAGCTTACACTTGACTTAAAGCCTTACCTATAACATAAACAGTTGATGAACAGATATTTTGTATGTTACATGCATTACATACTTTATTCTTACAATAAAGCAAGCTAGAGAGAAGATGTTATTAAGAAAATAATAAGGAAGAGAAAATATATTTACTATTCATTAAATGGCAGTGGATCATCATTAAAGGTCTTCATCTTTATTGTCTTCACATTGAGTAGGTTGGGAAAGGGGAAAGAGGAAAGGTTGGTCTTGCTATCTCAGGGTGACAGGGGTGGAATAAAACTCATGTTTAAGTGGACTCATGTAGTTCAAATCTGTGTTTTTCAAGGGCCAACTGTAATTCAATTGTTCTTCAACTAGCGAAAGTGGATATAAAGCATAGCACATTGGTACAAAGGAATGCTATTCAGCCATAAAAAGAAACAGACTACTGATATGTTCATCACCATGGATGAATCTCAAAATAATTACACTGTGAATGAAGCTGAACACAAAAAGCTAACAGTATTATTCCATTTATATGGCATTCTGGAAGAGGCAAAACTATAGAAAGAGATCAATTAGTGGTTTGGGAATAGGGTGAGAAGATTGACTACAAAGGTGCACAAAGGAAGTTTTCTATACCTTGATAAGTGGCAGTTACGTGCTTGTATATTTTTGTTGATACTCAAAACCTACGTCTGTGTCTAGAAATGATAGATTTTACTGTATGTAGATTATGTATCAGTAGGCCTGACTTTAAAAAAATAAAAACGAAGATGAGAGGGTATTCTAATTAGTGGTAACAGCAAGATAAAAAGGCATGCAAGTATGAGAGTGTGGTTTGCACAAAAGACTGCAAGCAGTTCAATATTACAAGGGCATAACATTCAAAGCGAGAAGTGGCAAGCCATGGAGTCCTGAACTTTTCACTTGCATCTATAGCCTCCACCTTAAACTCACCACATCCAAAACTAAAGCCTGCATCCCTCTCTCCCGCAAGAGTACCATCATGGTTGTTGATGTCATTTTCCTAGTCACCAAAACTCTAAAGCTTGAAGACCTTCTGGACTGCTCCCCTTACCTGTCCACCAAATCCATGATGCTCTCTTGTAATGCCATGGTTTTTGTGGTTTTGATGGTAGCAGCAGTAGATGATGATGATAATAGTGGTTTTCTACTTCTCTTTTATATCATTCCTTCTTACTTCTTTGTTCTCATATCGTTTAAGCTTTTAGTTTTTTTCTCATCAGGATTGGCATGCCACCCCTCTCACTGGTCTTAGTGCCTCTGGTCACTCTCCTTTCTTGCCAGATGAGTCTTCTGAAAATATCAACCTCATCCCATTGTGTTCTAATCAAAAATCAACTTGAGGTCCTTATCAATAAAAAGACTTCCTCTGCTGATCCTAATCTACTTTCTGAGTTTATTCCTCAATATACTCAGGTTAACAAACTGCTTCAGAGACAACCAGCTTGATTTATTCATCCCCTTGTGTGCATTTCCTTCAGGACACGTCATATAGCTCTGTCTGAGGTGCCCTTTCTTTTCCTCTCCACATATTTAAATCCCCCTCTTACACCATGACCCAGGCAAGTTCTGCCCCCGCACTCTGATTTCTCACCCCAGTAAGATTCTTTGAGTCATACTCTCCTCCTTCTCCAAACTTTATAGTATCTGTTCTACCTATTTGGGTCATTGGTGGTTACATTGATAATGGTAGCTTGCATTTCTAGAGCCCTTGAAAGATTTGAAAGCACTCTACTATTCATCATCTGGTTTGAGGCCTTCTCAACAAACCTATGAGACTACTCCTATATTGCAGATAAGGCTCTACAGTGGATGGGGATTTGCTTAAGATCACACAGATAAGTAGTAAGTTTTCAATACATTTTTAAAATAAGGGCATGAAGACAGAGCCAGAAAACTGATTTAGCAATCAAGAGGAAAAGGAAGGACTCTTTTTAATGAGGAAATAAAACTAAAGTCAGAAAAAGACTACTTAAAGTCAGAATTTGACCAGAATTATATTCATACAGACCACAATGTCTGCTTTGCCTTTGTGATACTGGTAGGATACATGAAAGGGAAGAATTTATTCTATACAATTCAAAAAATACATTTTTTTAAAAAGCTTAAAATTAGGAAACTATACCTTCAGCTACCACTTATTTCTGTTTTCACAACTGTTGGAGCTGACTGTGTGGGTGAGTTAACTGCTGCATAAAAAGTGGAATTAAAATTAAAAAGCTCTTATGTATATTTTTATAGAACAGAAATAATTAAAATTAACTGTAACTCAAAATCCAGTTAGTAGAGTTGGCATTTAAATTGGCTGTTTAATTAGCAAAATTCTATATGATTAAAGTAGTCACTTGAAAGTGTCTTTCAAAAGTAAAGCATTTTAATAAGCCCTAGTTCTTAGATGATCTACATAAGTTGATCTTTGTGTTCCCCTCTGGAATTGACTAGTTCTGCAGTTTGAGTTAACGAGTTCCTGGATTAGTACTTTAGAAGGAAGCTAATCAGAATAAAAGCAGAAAGTGAATCTTATTTGACAATAAAATGTGCTAGGCCTCAAAAGACTGCTGGATATCTTCAGTGTATAAAGGAATATAAGGGAGAAATCTTTTTCTTCATGTTAAAGTCTTAGAGCCCTATTTTACATTCTATCTGAGTTATTGGTTGGATGACTATTTTTGAGGCTGTTGGTGAATCACAGAATTCTCGAAGTTGTGCTCTTGACCTATACATTTTTTAAGCAAAGGACACATTTTTCAAAACCTCTTACACGCAACCATAGGAAGATCTTTAATGGAGGATATCTAGTTCAATCTCTCTTTTCCATTTAAAGCTAGACCAAAACCATAATCAGCAGATAAGAATTCAAGCAGTTTTTCAAATTCCCCATGACAGAAGCTAGCCAGATATTTACCAAATAAGAAGTGTATTTGCTAAATACACTAGCAAAATACACTAGTTCCTCTTCTTGTGCACCTAGATAAACTACATTTTACATCTCCCTTACACCTAGAAGTGGGACCATGTGATCAGTTCTTGTGAATGGAATGTGAGAAGGGAAGTGCCACTGCCCCATCAAGGCATTTTAAAGGAATGTGCCTTCCCCACCTGCTCTCCCTTTTCCCCTGGATGCTACCTGGAGGATGCCAGCATGCCTTTGAGGTGTCATGTTGAAGATGGCATAGCCACAGGATGGAAGGAGGCCTATCTTTAAAGGACTATGCATATCAGACCCTCCTACACACTGTGATACACAACCCCACACCTCCCCACCTGCCCTCCACCGCTCACTGCATTGATCTTCAAATTGAGTAAGAAATCAGGTGCTATTATCATAAGCCGCATCATTTGGAGGATTGTTTACTATAGCATTGAATGTTGTTTTACCTGCTAACTCTACATTCCCCAAAAAGAATTTCCTACATGACTACCTACCATGCAATGTCTAAACAATACTGCCTCTTTGTCATTTTTTTCTAGTTGTATATGCTAGAGCCCAGTGGATTTTGATCTTTTTGGGGCCAAGAGCCCTACTAAACCTAGGAAAAATCCCAAACTCCTCTCCCCAGGAAAATAAGCAAACATACATGTGCTCAAAACTTTGCCTACAATTTCAAGATGTTTTCAGAACCTCAAAAAGATCAATATAACCCAGGCTAAGAACCCTGCTACTAGCAATTAGTTTACTATGAATGCAGAAGAACCCTAAGTAAGTAATAAGTGTATATTACTTCCAAGCTTTCCAATTTTACTCATCTTTTCTTTTATATACAGCTTCCCAGTCATATTTATGTCTTTGATCTTTGAATTTTAAAAACACAGAAAATTTAGGGCTTCAATATTGATTTTTCTCTCCCAAAGCAAAGATGTCAGTGTAACGGTCTCAATGCTAGCCATCAATTCCGTGACCATGCCTTTTGATTTCTGTATCGACTGTGAGCAGTCTCTGCCTCAAAATGATCAGCAATGCAATGGTCAATATTCTATGCCAGGCACTTCGCAATTACTTTTGGAAATGGAATCTTCACTTTCTAGCATAACCCTTAAGATTTTTTCAATTTTGCCCTTAAAATTCTCCCTAACCTCATCTCTTATCTGGCCCCAACATAAACTTTTTGTTCCAATGGTATCACACTGTTCATAGTGCACTGAATCTACCATATTCGCTCATGACTCTGTGACCTTGCCTGGAATGTTCTTTCTCTTGTCTGTCCAAGAACTCTTATTAATCTCTAAGATTCAGCTTAAGCATCAACTTTCTGATGCATCCCTGGCCTGCTCACTCCTTCTAAGTGAAGTGACTCCATAAATGCTCCTGCTATATTTCCCACGCCCCTGCCATAGTCCTCATCACACACTGCTGGAATTTACTGCTCTGCCTCTCATTGGACTGTTAGCTCCTTTGGAGTAAAGAATTTTTTTTGTTTCTTGTTTTTGTTTTCGTGTTTTGTTTTGTTTTGTTTTTTGAGATGGAGTCTCGCTCTGTCACCCATGCTATAGTGCAACGGTGCGAACTTGGCTCACTGCAACCTCACCTCCCTGGTTCAAGCGATTCTCCTGCCTTTGGCCTCCTGAATAGCTGAGATTACAGGCACAGGCTACCATGCCCAGCTAATCTTTGTGTTTTCAGTACAGATGGGGTTTCGCCATGTTGGCCAGGCTGGTCTCAAACTCCTGACCTCAAATGATCCACCCGCCTCGGCCTCCCAAAATGCTGGAATTACAGGGGTGAGCCACCGCACCCAGCCTCATTGCATATTCTTTATCTAGCGTAGTACATAACACAGATTGAAGCATGTCATGTTCTCAAGGAATTCATCTTCAAGGCAGGTAGTTAAGCATACATGAAGAAAAACAACCAAATACAACATATCATGGTTTCATATCATATCATGACACCAAGGGAAGAATGCTTAAAGGATTATGGGAACACACAGGATAGAGCAATTAAGTTCTGAAAAAGTGGAAGGTGATAGAGAAGAAAGGAGGTAAAGGAGACACTCAGAGAAGACTTCACAGGAGAGGGAACTTCTGAGTTGGACCTTGAGAAATGAGTTGGAGTTTGCTAGAGAGAAGTGAGAAAGGGGATCTTCCTTCATAGTTCAAAGCTACTTGGAGATTTTGTTATTCTTATGCAATTCAGCCAGTCCTGCCTAAATTGTAGACATTGAAAATTTAACCCTAAGTTCAGGTGAAACTGAAAAAAAAAATGGGTGAAATAGGTTTCTTAAAAATCAAACTACCATGGAAACTGCTTTAACCAAAATTTTGGTCCACAGTCTTTATTAGATTACCTATTGGGGCAAATAAGTTTAGTCATGTGAATAGGTCCCAGTTTTGTCAGAAATATAATTGAGATCCAACAGTCTTTTATAAACCAGTGAGTCTGTACTGCTACCTCATGACTAGAATTCTACAATGAAAGTTATCAGATTCTTATGTGTGTATATATGTTTAGGTGTGTTTACACATATGTCCATATGTTATGTTATATGTTGTATCTACATGGTAAAAATCTGGCATAGTCAACCAGAAATCCCTTAAGGAATTCTATTCAGATTGGCTTAGATAAGTAAGCACTCATATAAGTAATAATTAACCCTAATGCTTTTTAGTTCATGTGACTTAAGTAAATCTTCAATAAATAAGCTGGTTTTAAAATTATTAGTAAAATAAAAATAGAAATGTCTTCAAAATTGTCAGCATACATTTTTGGTGGATTTACAGGTCACATTGTTTTATATTTGTCACCAACAGACGTTTTAAGGTGTTAGGGTTTGACACAAAGATTGTAAAACTATAAACCCAGCTGAAAACAGAATGATCTCTGTTTATGAGATTTTTTGATGAGTAAGACCACTTTGATTTTGTTGGTCATATAGTTTGGCTCTGTGTCCCCACCCAAAACTCATCTTGTAGCTCCCATAATTCCCAGGTGTTGTGGGAGGGACCTGGCAGGAGATAATTGAATCATGAGGGCGAGTCTTTCCCATGCTGTTCTCATGATAATGAATAAGTCTCATGAGATCTGATGGTTTTAAAAATGGGAGTTTCCCTGCACAAGCTCTCTTCTCTGGTCTGCTGCCATAGGAGACATGCCTTTCACCTTCTGTTACGATTGTGAGGCCTCCATCACCACGTGGAACTGTGAGTCCAGTAAACCTCTTTCTTTTGTAAATTGCCCAGTCTCAGGTATGTCTATCAGCAGTGTGAAAATGGACTAATACAGTTGGTTTAATGAAAAAAGCTGTATCTTCTGAGTTATCAGCAAAGTATCCATATGTTTTATTTTAAGTTTCTTACTTAGATGAAAACTTAATATTTGAGACTATAAAAATGGTTAATGGACCAGGCATGGTGGTGCACACCTGTAATCTCAGCACTGAGAGGCCGAGGCAGGTGGGTTGCTTGAGCCCAGGAGTTTGAAACCAGCCTGGGTAACATAGTGAAACCTTGTATCCACAAAAAATACAAAAATCAGCCAGACATGCTGATGCATGCATGCCTGTAGTCCCAGCTACCCAGGAGGCTGAGGTGGGAGGATCACTTGAGCCCAGAAGGCGGAGGTTGCAGTGAGCCTTGATTGTACCACTGCACTCCAGCCTGGGCAACAGAGTGAGACGCTGTCAAAAAAAAAAAAATGTTTAACAGGGAAAAAGCTTGAAATGATGACTAGCTTTGTCTAATATCTCAGTTTTCATAAGTAATCTAGGAAAACTGTTAAAAAATAAATACATTAGGTAAATGTAACTGGAATAAGCATCAAAAACAGTCAGGCATGATGGTGCGTGCCTGTAGTCTCAGCTACTCAGGAGAACTTTTATGTAATTTGAAATCTTAAAGTTATGTTAAATTAAGAAATAGATAGTCACTAAATGTCTGGGTCATTTCCAAATAAGATTTTTAAAAACTGAAACAAATTGCTGAACATAAATAAGTTTATTCTTAGCTTCTTCAATTTTATTGAAAGATTAAATATATTTGGGTGTATTATACCTAAAAAATTATGTTATAGGGAGAGAGATATTTCTAAAAATTATAAGATAATTCTTATCTCAAAAATACTGATGTGACAGTTCAAAATTGGTTGCTAAAAATTAAAGTTACTAAGTTAAAATTCTATGTAATGTATATAGTTCTGTATATAAAGTGTACCCAAAAAGTAAAATGCATTTTAATAAGAAAAATTACAAGAAAGGCATAAAATATGTTCTTTATTGAGGGAAAAAAGAATAATTTTGTCTAATTCACAGGCTATTTAAATAGTCTCCTATATCCAAACTCTGGATATAGGAAATAAATAGAAACAAGATAGAAAGGAGTTAATAAGTAGGAGAGAGATGTGAAGAAAGTTGTGGATATGAAGATATATTTTTGGTAATAACAGTTAAAAAGAAGAGAGAATCATTTTGTACAAGGAAGATTTTTGTGTAGCAAATGTTTGTCCTAAAATAAAATGACTGGTCATCTAAGAAAGAGGAAGTGTAGAACAAAGCAGAAAATCCAAGCATGTCATCAGTCATCTGAGTAAGTCATAATAAGGTTCATGCAGGGGGAATTTATTTATTTATTTTTGAGCCAGAGTCTCGCTCTGTCACCAGGCTGGAGTGCAGTGGTGTGATCTTGGCTCACTGTAATCTCCGCCTCCCGGGTTCAAGGGATCCCCATGCCCCAGCCTCCCGAGTAGCTGGGACAACAGGCGCGCACCACCATGCCCGGCTAATTTTTTGTACTTTAGTAGACACAGGATTTCACCATGTTGGACAGGATGGTTTCGCGACCTGGTGATCCACCCGCCTCAGCCTCCCAAAGTGCTGGGATTACAGGCGTGAGCCACTGCGCCTTATTTTTTAAATTTGTGTGTAATCTAGTTGGCTATAATTAATTAGAAAGGAATTATTTAGAAGTCTTTCTGTAGATTGAGCTTTGATGGTAACCATACACTAATAGAAAACAAAAAATTTAGTCCCCCTATGTTAGAACAACAAGGCTTCCTCAAAGTATTGATTTGCTCTTAGTAAAATTAAAAGAGGTTTTGATTAATTCTGAAATCTGTTTCTTTAACAGGCATCTTCTAAACTATAGACAGTTTCTATTTCTGCCAGATTTCTTTCTGAGATGTTTTAATTTCTCTAGTTTCAGTTGACAATACTGACTTTGTTATTCGGAATGCTTATTTTATTTATTAAGGTAAAAAAAATTTGGAAGCATCTCAGATTTATATCTCAGAAGTTCAACTTTTCCTGTACCTTGCTGCATGTGATTTGCAGGTCATACATCATACCTTTAGTTTTCTTTCCCCTTCAGTAGGTATATTGTTTTGCTTGGCTGAGGTGATAACTATCTCCTTCAACTTTTTTGTTAACTCTCATTATCTTTTTTTTTTTCCTCTGGTTCTTATTCTGCTGTTATAGCCTGACACTAAAATGCTTACCCTGAAGTCCTGGAAAAGCAATATTTTCCTCCAGTATAACTTGATTCTGCACTCTTGGCTTTTCTTGATGTGTTTGAATTGTTCCATATAACTAGGAAACTTCCTATGTTGTTACTCTATTTGCCTCCTTAAGGTATTAGTTTTTTGTTTACATTACTCTATAATGTAGGGTACACACATAATTCTGGACACATTCTTCCTGTGTCTGATTAAAGTCGAGTACACTTTTCATCAGGTTTGATTTCCAGGTCATCTAAGTGGGCTTCCCATAAGTAGAAGCATTCACACCACAGGAGGTTTTTCTTTACCTTTTTGGTAAGTGGCCTGAAAAAAAAAAAACAAATATTTTAAGTTTTATGAAGATATTTTCCTGTATTGTCTTTGTCTTTATTCGGTTTTTTTGTTTTTTATGTTTTTGAGACAGAGTCTCATTCTTTCACCCAGGCTGCAGAGCAGTGGCATGATTACGGCTCACTGCAGCCTTGACCTCCTGGGCTCAAGTGAGTCTCCCACCTCAGCCTCCTAAATAGCTGGGACTACAGGAACACACCACCACAACAGGCTGTTTTCTTTTGTTTGTTTGTTTGTTTTTGTTTTTGTTTTGTTTTGTTTTTAGGGATGAGGTCTCACTAAGTTGACCAGGCTGGTCTCTAACTCCAGAGCTCAAGCAATCCTCCTGCTTTGGCCTTCCAGATTATAGGTATAAGCCACCATGCCCAGCTAAGGTTTGTGATTTCTTAGGAAAACTGAACTTTAAAAGGGTAAGGTTTTCATAGCCATGCAACTTTCTGTATTACTTTTGAATTCTTTTGGTTATTACTCCAGTTAAATGAATAAGTAGTATTTTACAGTGACCTGTGACTGTTTTGATCAAGTGTTGTGAACATTTTGACATCTCTGGCAGGGCTCCCCAGGATCAAAATCCTAAATTAAGTCTTTTTGGCCTATAATTAACTTTGGAATTTTCCAGCTGGGTCCCTGGAAAGCATCAAAGAATGTATCTCTCATTTGTAGAGATAGTAAATGATTAGGCTTATTTGGTAAATTGAATGGGAGGCATCGTCAAATGATAAGTGATACTGGATCTTCTTTCATTTACATTTATGGTTATGTTTCAAAAATTATGTAAATTCAGGCTGGACACAGTGGCTCACGCTTGTAATCCTAGCACTTTGGGAGGCCAAGGCGGGCAGATCACCTGAGGTCAGGAGTTTGAGACCAGCCTGGCCAACGTGGTGAAACCCCATCTCTAGTAAAAAATACAAAAGTTAGCCAGGCGTGGTGGTGTGCCTGTAATCCCAGCTACTCGGGAGGCTGAGGCAGAAGAATCATTTGAACCCGGGAGGCAGCGGTTACAGTGAGCTGAAATCCCGCCATTGTACTCCAGCCTGGGTGACAGAGTGAGACTCTGTCTCAAAAAAAAGATTATGTAAATTCATAAGAATCTAATATGTTAGTAATAATTTGGTTATGTTAAATCTTTTTAAAAGTTTTATTTGTATGGATATGTTATTAATTTGAGTAGTCTAAAGATTATATGAAATTTATAAAAGTCTGATGTTCCTGATGTGACTGTCAGTCATGATACTGATTGTCATCTTAAAATGCTGCATGTAATTAGAATATCTAAATTTCCTCATTATAGAGAACTTTTATGAAATTTTAACCGTGGATATTCTAAATATTTGTCATCCATGGTTATTGTTTTGAATTATTCTCTCAAAGCATTTGCAACCAATGATAGTTCAAACTTGCTTTTTATGGAAAAGACTCTAACAAGTACTCTTGAGCACAGATTTCTGATAACTTTAAAATCATTGGACTGAAAACATATTTCCAGAACTCTAATAAAGAGATTGATGGGTTCATAAAACTGCTAATCAAGATCAAGCCAAACGAAAAATTAATTACGTAAAATTAATTAATTAACTGATCAAAATAATGTTTTTATGACTTTTATTTAAAACACTTTTGGTTTTCACTTAAATATTTTGTTTTCAAATTTAAGGAAGCTTTCTTTCATAAGCTATCTATAGTTTACAATAATTTGGTGAAGTAGATTTTTGTGAAAAAAGATGTAGGCACTTGCTTTCTCTCCCATCTAATTACTCCAAAATTCAGAAACTATTCATAAGTATTCTTATTTTCTATCATATGATTGTTTCCATAAGTTCAATAAAAAAAAAGAACTGTCCTCTCCTTATAAGAAGGATACAATAGGAAACATTGGTTTTACTACCAAGGCTTTGGCTAAAATGTCATATTTAAGAAGGTGCATAAAACATCTGGCTTCCAGAGTTCACAATTTTACAGTAGTTAATATTATCACTTCATGGAAGTCCAAATAATCTTAAGACTGTAAGTAAAATCTAAAGTCTGCTTTGGTTTGGCTTCCTAGCACCAGGAAGTTTTTAAGTCTAAAACCCCTATATGATCAATGTAGAGAGAAAAGGTATATTTCTAAAGAAAAACTATAATAAACCTGTTATTAGATTGTAGCTCTGTGCATTGTTTTCAGGTTCTTTTCGTCTACCTGTAGACTTGAGTAGATCCTGAATTCTCCTCATTTCCTTCAATATTAGGCTGCAACTTTCCAACTAAAAACAAACACAGAAAACTTTTCTTTTCCTAAATCCCTATAAGCTGAAACTAGATGAATTTCAGAAAACAAGACTCATGTCTGATCGATGTGCCACACCAAATTTCAACAAATCACCCAAAGTTATGATCAGACACATTCAAACTGCAAAGCCAGAGAAGATGACATTTTCATACTATAGATAGATTTCCCCCAAGATGTTGGAATAAAACTTTATGTCACAATGAGAGTCTTATCCCACTTAATGCCTACCTTTTTACTTGGCAGGATAATAGTGTAATTGAAATTTTACAATCAATACCTTCTGCTAGTAACTTAACAGAAACTATTCTAAGAATTTTAACCAATTCATTGGTTAAATAAGAAAATGTCTGCTCTATTGCCAATACTACAGGCTGTACCTGGATAAATTTCTCCGGAAAAATTGAGACCCATGTACACAAAATAAGAAAACAGGCCACATGGTTACAACAGGTCTCACTTAATTCTCTATGGTAATTTGATGTATTCAATTCATTATCTTTAAGCCTAGGTTCATGGCTCAAAATCATTATGCAAACTAAAACTGTCATATTACTATTAATTATACTTTGTATGTTCCCTTTTTAAACTTTGTGTCTGTTACTTGTTAAATTTTTGCAGAAGTACAACTCCTAACAAAAAAAGGAGGCCCAGCACTTTGAGATGATAACAAAATGCTACAAAAAAGACAAAATTAAACTTAATAATGGATTCCTGGTAGACTTAACCTGAGACCCACTCCCTTCAAACCTTCTTTATTGCTAAAACGTGGCTAAAAGGTTTTGACACTGACTCCTAGTCACCAATCACTCCCCACAACCAGAACAGGTTCATGTCAGCACCAAGGGACATTAAGACCTATCTACAGGATGATTGATCAGTGATGCTTTTGGACAAAGATCTTGACCGAAAGGAGGAAATGTGAAAGTTATCAGAATCAAAATGAAGTCACTAACGTTTAAACAAACAAAAAGCCTGACAAACAGAGCCATGAAGAGAGGTTTTCATGCTTTTATATCTGATAACAAAAGCTATCACAAAAGACTCTGCAAAAACTACCTCTTTGCATAAAGATCATCACAACCATACACAAAAAAAGGCTTCTGCAAGGACATCTGCCCAGCAACTGCTTGCTCAACCTCAGACTGGTGTCACCCTTGTCATTGATCCTTCTAGCTAAGTATAATTATTTCAAAACAATGATGTAATCCCCCTCATTTTTTTACTTTAAAAACCTTTGTCTTCCTTTACTTCCTTGAATATGCACATAATTTACTATGGCATGCATATTCCCACTACAATGCTCTATCCCCACATAAATATCTTTTTCTCTTAGAGAGCCTCTTTTTGTGTGTTATTTAGGTTGACACATCCAAGCAAATTCATTAAACCCAAGGAGGAGAAGCATGGGAACCTCAGTTTATACAAAGTTAGTCAGGAGGGTACATGATAACCTATTGCTTGTAATTGGCATCTGAAGAGTGGGCTGAGCTCTTAGCCTGTGAGATCTCCAGATAGATAGTGTCAGAATTGAATTGAATCATAGGACACCCAGTTGGTGTCTCTTGGATATGTTGCGGGGAAACTCCTCACACATCTGGTCACATAAGTGTTCTGTGTTGAGTGTGACAGTATAGCAGAAAGAAAAAAAGAAAGCTTGTTTTTCCTTCAGATAGACTAAGCAGTTAGTATGTATCATGTTGATATAATTATGTCTCATAACTACCCTGAAAGATAGAAAATGTTATCCTCATTTTACAAAGGTTTAAACCCAAACTTAGACTTTTCCCCTCCCAGGATGCTCTCTGACTGGATATCAGCATTGTTCTCACATGTAGTATATTCACTTTAAAAGCACAACCTAAATGAATTAAAGAATAGCACAACATTTTCTAACCTAGAATTGGTATGCCTTAAGCATTGCTTTGAATGCATGCTACCTTGTTTACCTTTATTAACTTTACACACATAAACCTGTGAGTTTAGATCCCAGAAATGCTTTATTCCCATTTTGTAAAGGTGAATTTTTTAACCTACTAGCTTATTATATCTTTCTTCCAATGTGTATTCTAGCTCCATGTTTTTTAAACTAATGCTAGGATTCTCAAACCAAGGTTCACCATGAGGATCAGGCATTCTTTAGATAAAGCTATTTCCTTATTAACATTATTAACCTCTCCTATTATCTTGTGGAGAAATCTATTACAAAAACTGTATTAGTTGGAATAGACTGGGTTATATTGTAGTAACAAATTAATCCTGAATTCTCAGTGGCTTAACATAGTAAAGTTTTTGTTGGTTTGTTTGTTTTGCTTTGCTTTGTTTGAGACTAGGTCTTGCTCTGTAGCCCAGGCTGGAATATGGTGGCATGATCACAGCTCACTGTAGCCTCAAACTCCCAGGCTCAAGCAATCCTCTCACCTCAGCCTCCTGAGTAGCTAGGACTACAGCATTTGCCACCATGCTCAGCTAACTTTTTTATTTTTTGGAGAGGCAGAATCTCACTATGTTGGCCAGGCTGGTCTCGAACTCCCAGACTCAAGCAGTCCTTCTACCTCAGCTTCCCAAAGTGCTGAGATTGCAGGCATGAGCAACCACACCTGGCCAATAGTGAAAATTTATTTCTTGCTCATTATACATGTCTATCACAAGTCAGCAAAAGTCTCTGCTCCACATAGTCATTCAGAGACCCAGGTTAGCCAATGCCCACCAACTTGTAGATGCCTCATAGGGAATACACAACTTCCTCAATCAGGAGAAAAAAGAGACTAGAAAATTATACATAGACTTTTTACTACCTCTGCCTGAAGATCAATTTTGCTTTCATTTTATTGGCCAAAGCTAGTCATATGAGCTCACTAACTACAAGGGGGCTGGAAAATGTAGGAGGATCAAATGAAACAATTGACAAGTGTTACTGGCTCTGTTACAAATCATATAATAATTTTCTAGGCTTTCATTTATCTTCTAGTCCTTTGACTTAGAGGACAAAATGAATTATTGGTCACAGTGAATAAACGCACTTTAAAATTTTGTTTTGTTTTGCTTTTGATGCCCATTTAGAATCTGTATATATTTGCATTTGCTTAAGCATTATTCTGGAGGTGGGGAAGTGGTTTCTTCATGTATCAGCTAACAATTTCCATTGAGGCAAAATAGGAATCTGTAATATTCACTCTTTCACATTATCTTTATCATTTGACACTATGATTTAGATATATGACCCTACTCTGAAAATAAGGAAGATATTCTTTTTATATGTAGATGACATGCCTCTATTTCAAGTACTCCAAGATTGGCTTTAAGAGAGAATCAACCTTCCTATCCCATTACTTCCCAAAAAAGAGCTAGAGACCAAGTACTCTAAAATTAAACTCATTATTTTTGTTCACTATTACCCAGCATTAAACTGGTTCATAATTTACAACCCCATAAGTCCATTATCAATATTTTACACTTTAACTTAATATGTTCACCAGGAAATTATATTTCTTAAAGTTATACACTCTGTGGTTCCTTTTCTGAAATAGTTTTATGGCTAAGGCCAATGTTCAATTATAGTTGCTCAAAAGTTTTTCCAAGGTAAAATAATTGTGGATATGATTAGAGTGAAGGAATTTGACCTTCTGAGATCTCATTTATCTGTGTTTTAGAGCTCATCACATATTACTTTTGGAAAAGAATCTTGCCCTCTGCAAAGGTGTTGCCACAGGCATCTCTGTGCAGAGGTGAGGTGGCTGCCTTGTTAGGATTCTGAACTGTGCTCCCAGTCATTCCTAACTAATACCTGAGTGGCGTACTAAATGACTAATGACTAGGTAGCATATACAGTGTGTTTATGTTGGACAAAGGGATGATTCACATCCCAGGCAGGACAGAGTGCGATGGCAGGAGATTTCACTACACTGCTCAGAACAGCCTACGATCTAAAATGCATGAATTATTTCTGAAATTTTCCACTGGATATTTTCAAATCATGATTGACTGTAGTAAATGAAATCATGGAAAATGAAATCATGGGTAAGAAGGGACTACTGTACTGACAGTTATGGCCTGAACTTAACAAGAGAATGAAGGGCCTCTCACTATGTTCTGTGCTCCAGTCTTGCTCTTAGCTTTATGTTACTTTCTTTTTTTTTTTTTTCTTTTTTCTTTTTTTACTTTAAGTTCTGGGATATATGTGCAGAATGTGCAGGTTTGTTACATAGGTATACATGTGCCATGGTGGTTTGCTACACCTATCAACCCTTCATCTAGGTTTTAAGCCCTGCATGCATTAGGTATTTGTCCTAACGCTCTCCCTGCCCTTTCCCCCAACCCCCTGACAGGCCCTGGTGTATGATGTTCCCCTCCCTGTGTCCATGTGTGCTCATTGTTCAACTCCCACTTATGAGTGAGAACATGCGGTGTTTGGTTTTCTGTTCCTGTGTTAGTTTGCTGAGAATGATGGCTTCTAGCTTCCCCCATGTCCCTGCAAAGGATATGAACTCATCCTTTTTTATGGCTGCATAATAGTCCATGGTGTATACATGCCATATTTTCTTTATCCAGTCTATCATTGATGGCATTTGGGTGGGTTCCAAGTCTTTGCTATTGTGAACAGTGCTGCAATAAACATACATGTGCATGTGTCTTTATAGTAGAATGATTTATAATCCTTTGGGTATATACCCAGTAATGGGATTGCTGGGTCAAATGGTATTTCCAGCTCTAGATCCTTGAGGGATCATCATACTGTATTCCACAATTGTTGAACTCATTTACATTCCCACCAACAGTGTAAAGAGTTCCTAAACCCTGATGTCCCATTTACTCTGGTTCCCTCATTTTATTTTGCTTTATTATTTGTAGCTTTTTAAGCTGTTAAAACCTTTTTGGAACCACGCAAGGTATCAACTGACCTTTCAGAGTTTACTAATAAAAGGCCAGATGTGGTGGCTCACGCCTGTAATGCCAGCACTTTGGGAGGCTGAGGCAGGCAGATTGATTGAGGCCAAGAGTTCGAGACCAGCCTGGCCAACGTGGTGAAACATCCTCTCTACTAAAAATACAAAAATTAGCCAGGCTGGTTGTGCACACCTGTAGTCCCAGCTACTCGGGAGGATGAGACAGGAGAATCGCTTGAACTTGGGAGGCGGAGGTTGCAGCGAGCCGAGATGGCACCACTGCACTCCAGCCTGGGCGAGACTCTATCTCAAAAACAAGCAAACAAACAAACAAAAAGTTCACTAATAAGAAAGCATACATTAGTTATAGAAAACGTGACCTAGTATATGCCTGTTCTTTCTTCCTATCTCCCCTCACCTTTCACAGTTGCATTTTCAATTACAAAAGAAAGACATGTCTTTCATGCATTCCAAAACTGACTGTATTGAATCGCCTTGAGAGTGAAAATTCTAGAGTGAAAACATAGGGAGAATTCAAAATATCTATGTTGATGAAGCCATCCTTTTTTTTCTTCTTCTTCAACTTTTAAGTTCCAGGGTACGTGTGCAGGATGTATGTGTGCTTAATGTTACATAGGTAAGCAAGTGCCATGGTGGTTTGCTTCACAAATCATCCCATCACCTAGGTATTAAGCCCAGCATCCACTATTTATTCTTCCTGATGCTCTTTCTCCCCCCCACCAACCCCCTCCCACAGGCCCCAGTGTGCGTTGTTCCCCCACGTGTCCATGTATTCTCATCATTTAGTTCCCTCTTATAAGTGAGAACATACTGTGTTTGGTTCTCTGTTCCTGTGTTAGTTTGCTGAGGATAATGGGATGAAGACATCTTTAATGAGGACACCATAAACCCACAGTAGGTCTTAGCACTTTTCTCTGTCTTAAACCTATTTCTCTTTTTTTTTTTTTAATCCTTAGGGGGATCCTTTATTTCATTCACCTCCTCCTTACAAGGTGGAATTTTAATAAGTACAGGTTGTGTCTGCCAATTCAGTCCATGATTCAGAATATCACCTTGTCCTCATTCCATAGCACAAGCCGTTCTCAGGGGAGAGGCCCGAGGGTCGTGGATTCACTGGACTGGATGGGACATGATCCAGAACTTTACTGTATTTGGCTTCCCAAGAATCCCACCACCTCCTTCTAATCAGTGATCATCAAGGAAACGCATTGTATTCCTATTCACTATTTCAAAGATCAGGCCTACCTCCCTGGCATATCAAGAAAGTTTTCTCAAGTATATTTAGTGTTTATAATTTTCCTATAGTTCTTCAAATGTATGACATTCATCTTTTTCCCTACCTCTAAATTCCTTTCTTTTTCACATTATCTTTCTTGATTGCTTTTTAGTAGAAAAACAAAGACATGGATTTATTGTGCATATTAGCAGGTCCATCCTGGAAAATGCATGGAGGTTTCATACACACCACTTACAGTAACAGCTCAGAGTATAAAGTCGAGAAGGAAGAATCTGAAATATTAGACTTATTCTGAAATAAGCTTACCTAGGATGATACCACTTTTGATCAGAATTTCCACTTTCCAACTAGTTAACAATATATTAACAGTGGCAAATAATAAAATCTGGTAGTTAAAATACATAGCAGTCACTTCATATTACTGCCTCCCCCAACCCACCCAACTTCTGAAGAACAGAGCTTTTTCAAGTTTTGTTACCCTTTAAGTTTTAATTTTAAAAAATTTAATAAAAAGAAGGGTTTTTTTGTTTTTTTGTTTGTTTGTTTGTTTTTTGAGACAGAGTCTCGTTGTGTCGCCCAGGCTGGAGTGCAATGGCGCGATCTCGGATCACTGCAACCTCCAACTCCCAGGTTCAAGTGATTCTCCTGCCTTAGCCTCCCAAGTAACTGGGATTACAGATGCCCGCCACCACGCCTGGCTATTTTTTTTTTTTTTTTTTGTATTTTTTTAGCAGAGACAGGGTTTCACTATGTTGGCCAGGCTGGTCTTGAACTCCTAACCTCGTGATCTGCCCGCCTCGGCCTCCCAAAGTGCTGGGATTACAGGCTCGAGCCAGAACACCCAGCTGAAAAAAAACTTTTAAAAAGTCATGTTGTACCAATATATCCCCAGAGAGAACTGCAATTTACCAAGGTTTTCATGTGTTTTGAGAGAAATCTTACTGAAAGAATAGTAATGTCCATTTTCCAGTAAATACTGAGTGAAAAACCATTTTTATACCCCAATCTGAGTTATAAACTTGCTTTTTTAGGAACACAACTGCTGTAAATTAGACAATTGTAGCAACCATCCAAGACAATAACAACGCCTATGACAGTCTGCCATATTCTGGTGAGTGTCTATCAAAGCTCATCATGATTTTTTGTGAGATCTTCCCCACAATTGGTAGCTTGGCTTCCAACAAACATGTTCCAGTTCTCCAATATTTCCTCTTTAGCCTCTCATCCTTGTTTTTGTCTGACTCATATACTAGATGCCTGGCCGCACCCTGTGCATGATCATAATCTTGAGGGAGGATCCAGTGGCGAACCTCGTCTTTGTCCAACTTCCAGTCCTTGTTCAGATCCCGGAATTCGTTAAATTGCTCCCGTTCTGATAAAACCCAGTCTGGCTCAGAGCCATTCTCCTCATGGGAAAACATATCCACAATATATTCATCCCGATCCACAAACCCATCCCCGTTCTTGTCGTTGTCCTCCAGGGTTTCCAAAACCACAATTTCCTTCATATGCTCAAACTCTTCAGGATGCAGAAAGGCAGTGAACTCCTCCTGAGTGGCTGTCAGGGCACCATCGAGGTCTGCAGCTTTGAATCTTCTCTCCTCACGTGGCAGCATCTTTTTAAAGGTGTGATGAACTGAAGAATCATGAAACTCTGCGGGGTTTCCTAGGTCACAGGTGGCTTGTTTGTATTCTTCCTAGTAAATTTTATCATCCTTGTCCCTATCGTAATCCCGCCAGACTTTGGCGACATTATCGAAGATGTATCTTTTCTGCACCCGTTTGATCCAGGTTTTCAGCTCCTCAGTAGTGACAAAGCCATCTCCATCATTGTTGATTCGATCAACAATCTTCCCCAGCCTCTCCTTGCTCTTGTCCGGGGTGAGCCGGCCGAAGGTCTTAGAGTCCTCCTTGCCCAGGAAGGCCTCATGGCAGTACTGGAAGCTCTGGTTGACCTCTGGGAGCCGCTCGCCCAGCTCCGAGTCAGGCCGCACCACGCGCTCCTTGCGCACGGTGGGCTTGGCCCGCAGCGCCCGCAGGCCAGCACCAGCGCCAGCAGCAGCCCCAGGACGAGCCCCAGGACGAGCCCCAGGCGGCGGCTGCGGCCACCGCGCGCCATCGTCCCGAGGAGAGGGCGGCCGGGAGGGAGGCGCCGAGTGAGCGACAACAGCGACAGCTCGGGAACCGGGTCTCGGAGCGCGGCGGCGGCGGCGGGGATGGGGGCCGGCGCGGAAGAAGAGACCCGCCAGTCCCTCCGCCAGGGCCCGCCCCGCGCCGGAGCAGAGGTGCGCACCCCCCGGGCCTCGGGCTGGGAAGCTGCGGGCAGCCAATCTGTTTCTATTCATAGTGAACCATAGATGTATGGTTGAGTGGGGCTGCAAAAATCATGGCAATTTTGCTCAACAACCTCATCTCTTCCAACTTCTACACATAATCACAAAATGCATTACCCCTAACAATAGATTCTTCTAGGAAGAAAAGAGACTCAGACAAGTGGCAGTCCGTTATTTCATTCTGTAACAAACTCCTGCCAAAGCTTCATGACTTACCTAAATATTTATCTTGGTCTTAGAATTAGGAAGGAAGATTATAATTATTGGGATGTATATTAACTCATATATTTCGTTCAAAAATGAAGTCTTTTTTTTTATTCTGATGGAAAGTAAGCGTGAATCTCCACACACTGACTCATGCCTGTAATCCCAGCACTTTGGGAGGCTGAGGTAGAAGGGTTGCTTCAGTCCAGGAGTTCAAGACCAGCCTAGGCAACATAGTGAGACTCCATTTCTAAAATAAATAAATAAATAAATAAATGCCTGTAGTCCCAGCTACTCAGAAGGCTGAGATGGGAGGATTGCTTGAGCCTGAGAGATTAAGGCTGCAGTGAGTTGTGATTGCACCACTTCATTCCAGCCTGGGCAACAGAGTGATACCCATTCTCAAAAAAAAGAAAAAAAAAAAGGAAAGTATGATTTGGCTCATTGGTTTGACAAAACGACTGGTTTGGCCAATTATTTTACACGTTGGATGTTTTCCATAGATTGAATGAACTAACCCTGAAGCTCCAAGAATTTTACCAAAAATAAGTAAATCACATATCAGGTGAAATATTATATTTGCAAAGGTGAACTAACAACTTTTAGATTTCCCTAGCATTTTCTGTGTGTATTGAGATGCCTCTAAGTGAAAGAGTAAGAGGAACTAATAATCATCTGATAACTCTTAGTGAAGCCTCTTTGGGAGACTTCCCGGAAATGAAATTACTCTAATGACTGAGCAACAAATATATTTGCAAGTTAGGTAGTTTCTAATTCCATGATTTCAACATAATTGAAGGAGCGCCTAATTGTGTTGTCAATGAGATAATTTAAAATGAAAATGCGGCCTGGCGCAGTGGCTCACGCCTATAATCCCAACACTCCGGGAGGCCGAGGTGGACGGATTGCTTGAGCCCAGGAGTTTGAGACCAGCTTGAGCAACATGGTGAAACTCTATCTCTACAAAAAAAATATATAAAAATTAGCCAGGCATGGTGGCATTTGCCTTTAGTCCCAGCTACTCAGGAAGCTGAAGTTGGAGGATCGCTTGAGCCTGACAGGTTGAGACTGCAGTGAGCCGTGATTGTGCCACTGCACCCCAGCCTGAGTAACAGAGTGAGACCCTGTCTCAAAAAATAAATAAATAAAAATAAACAAAAAATTAAAAATTAAATAATAATAAAATAAAAATACAATTTTTTAGCACACAACTTGAACGAAGTTTTAAAAATTGAATAATACTGCCACAATAAAACCTTCTATTCCCCTTAGTTACTTATGGGAGTAAAGATTTCTCAGATTGTACATCATTAAAATTAAAAAATAGAATCAATACTGAAAATCCCATCTTCTTCTAGTGATAAGTAATCATAAGTAATAGTAATCCACAGACAGACTTAAAATGTGGGTCATAAGAGTCGCCACATCATAGTGTTGCTGTGAAGAGTAAGTAAACTAAAAGGAAAAGGATTTAGACAATGCCTGGCACATAATAAATGTCAATATATGTTAACTACTTCTATTATTATTCCTATTATCATTATTACCACTGCAGATGGCATAGAGGTGACAATGATATAACTAACAGCTATCTCCACATGCATTTCCAAAATGGTTTATATTAATAATTAGTTACCAAATCATAACATATATACGTTGTTTTGGTATACTGGTACTGAAAATCATTTTAAAACCTCAATCTAGAAAAGCATTTTTAGCATAGAGCCCTACAATCACAGAAAATAAAAGTGTCTTAGGTTCAGTTTTTATATATATTTTTGTGGCAGAGAAGTATAAAATGATTTATTAAAGATTTCTAAGCATTAAAATACATTACTTTAGGGTAAAATTATACTTTAGGGAAATATAATTGAAATGAGTTCAAGAAAAAAGCTGACGATGTGCATTTCTATGTTAAAGAAGAGTTTGCTTAT